>NC_045439.1:161085091-161217244 GCF_002776525.5 Piliocolobus tephrosceles
AAAAAAAAATTTTTAACTTAGAAATCAACAGGAATAATATTATGATATAAAAATGATTATCATATGGTGCATAATTACACAAATGTTATTCGCAAATTATCAGTCAACAGTGAAACAGTATTTCATTAACTCACATTGAAAATTGAGAAAGTATTAATCCAGAAAGAAGCTGAGTATACTTTTTTTTATAATAAACTTTCCAAATTTGTATCAAATGAGTAGAAAATGTATTCAAATTACAAATGAAAGAGGGGGATTATTACTAACTTAATATTTGCTAAAATGTACCAGCGCAGCCATCTGGGCCTGGGCTTGTACTTGTGGTCATTGTTTTCAATTATACTATTATTTACTAATTCTAAATTTTCTACAGTAAATATGTATCATCACTAATAACATATTTTAAAATTATGTTAATTCATAAAGTTAACTTTATTAAATTAATATTTAATATAAATATTAAAGGGGCACAAGTAATAAAGCTAAAATTCAATTGACAAATTAGGAAAATCACATGCCTGTAATGTTAACATTTTGGGAGACCAAGGTGGGACAATTTCTTGAGGCCAGGAGTTTGAGATCAGCCTGGGCAATGCAGTAAAACCTTGTCTCTACAGAAAATTTAAAAAACTAGCCAGACATGGTGGTACACACCTTTAGTCCCAGCTACCAAGCAAACTGAAGTGGGAGAATCACCTGAGCCCAGGAGTTCAAGGCTGTAGTGAGCCATGATCACACCACTGTACTCCAGCCTGGGCAACAGAGCAAGATCCCATCTCTAAAAACAGAAAGAAAAAGAAATGTGAGATATTTTGCAAATAAATTGACACTTTGGGGAAAAAAAAAAAAAAACCACTATGCCATGGTTGTGGTGGAGAAAGGAATCTAAAAGACTCGAGGTACATAACACCTCCAGTCCCTTCAGTAGCAACCACAGAACCTATGCAGCCAGTAAATGTGTCTCAGATGAGCGCCGGGTGCTGGGCACCACGCTGGGTTCAGACGTACAGCAGTGAGAAGGAAAGACGGTCTCTGCTCTCATGGTGGTGGGAAAGAGAGACGGTATCCAATAAGCCCTGTGACAGCAGCCAGGGCGGGCAATCGTCGAGAAAGGAAGCTGAGCAGTCAGAGACGCTCAGGTCAAGTGACATTCAAGCAGAGACCCGAAGACAATGAGGGAAAGAACCACGCCAATGTGGGTATTGGAGAGGGGGTTGAGGGGGTCACCTGGGCCAGGTGCTCCCCAAAGATCAAGTAGGAGGAAGGCAGCGGGGTTGGGAAATATGGAGGTCATTGTTTGCTGCGACGAGGCCAGTTTTGGTGGACCAGTGGGGCTGACCCACATGGAGTGGTTCAAGGGAGGCCAGGAGGGGGAGACAAAGAGTGGGGAGTGTAGACTGGGGAAGAATTCTGCTTCTGGGCCACCAAGCACTGCTACACACCCTGAGCAGCCGGCACAGCTGAACCAGAACCAGCACCCTTAGCAGAAGCAGCCAGAGGATCAGCCCCAAGGACACAGGGAGAATGAGGTGGGGAGACAGGCACAGACCCACCAGAGCCTGCCTTAAGGGCAGTGAAAGACCAGCACCCCCAGCCACATGATGTGTGTCTTCAGAGGCTTTAGATGCCCATGTGTACGGAGCACCCTTGACATAGTGGCTCCATCATCTTACAGTTCATAGGACACTCTGCCAACGGAGAGTTTGCCTAATAAATAAAGATTGCATCCAACCAGATCAGGATGTAAACACACTCTTCCACTATCGGCCCTCTCCAGAGGACTCTGGCCAAAAAAAAAGAGCAGGACATGAGCTGCTCAAAACGGTCATGTTCATTGACTCCATCTTGCTGTCACTTGTGATAAGCACCCAACATCTGCCCACATCGAAGACTCTTCCTTGCAAGACTGAGGAATTGCTGGGGCCAGACGGGGAGATTCTTTTTATCTTTTTGTCACTCTCCCTGGACTGCCTTGTTAACCCTTTTTCCCATCTTCTTTTTCTGAACGCTAAATGTGACTTTGTTTGTTGTGGACTGTTTCATCTGTAACGTTTATATATTGATTAAGTAATACCATTATGTATGGTTTGTAGTATTGACTGCCTTATGGGGTGGCTTGAACCTGTGTGCCCGTGGCTCTGACTACTGAGTGAATGGGAAGTACTAGGGATAACTCCCTGCTTGGGAACTCCATGAAGTTCGTGGCTTTTGTGATTGAAATAAAAGGTTGACACCGTGGAACATGGACCTGGTTATCTCTGACCTTGCACCACTCACAAGACCATACCTGAGCCCTTCTCTGCTTTGGCAGAACTGTTGCATGTTGTTATATGAACTCTCTTCATATACTACCTCTCCGTACACCGCAGCTCAAAGAAAGAATATACGCTCCCTGTGAAGACGAACGGAACTGTCCCTCCTGGTGCTACAGACTTCCTCTGGCCTAATGCATGCGCCATTGCATGATATCTGCCATCTACATACACATACACCTTTCAACCCTGCACGCTCTGAGAAGACTGGACTCGTGCCTAAATAACTGATGCTGTCCCTAGTGTAAGGTAAGCACTCAATAGTTTACCAGGAAATGAATATGATACGTATTTTGGCTGTTGAGGCTTTCCTTCACTTCCTTTATTTTCTGTGTCCCCTTCTTTAAAAAGAAGTGCTCACCAGAGGTTACCTGAAGACATGTCTGATCCTTGAAACCTGCAGTAGCCTAACACAGAGGCCAAGACCACAGGTCTTCATAAAAGTAACACTTTCCTCATGACAATGAAGTGCCACAGGGCCAACTCAAAAATTGAGACTCAGCCTGAGAGGCCATGTGGGTCCTTGGCTTTGTGCAGCCAGGAATTCAAGAGCCAGCCAACAGAGTGAAGTGAAAGCAAGTTTACTAAGAAAGTAAAGGAATAACAGGGTGGCTACTCCATAGGCAGAGCAGCCCTGAATGCTGCTGGTTGGCTGTTTCTTTTTTTTTTTTTTTTTGAGACGGAGTCTCGCTCTGTCGCCCAGGCTGGAGTGCAGTGGTGCAATCTTGGCTCACTGCAAGCTCCGCCTCCCGTGTTCATGCCATTCTCCTGCCTCAGCCTCCCGAGTAGCTGGGACTACAGGCACCCACCACCGTGCCCGGCTAATTTTTTTGTATTTTTAGTGGAGACGGGGTTTCACCGTATTAGCCAGGATGGTCTCTATCTCCTGACCTCGTGATCCACCCGCCTCGGCCTCCCAAAGTGCTGGGATTACAGGTGTGAGCCACCACGCCCGGCCCTGGTTGGCTATTTCTATGGTTATTTCTTGATCATATGTTAAAGAAGGGGGTGGATTATTCATGAGTGTTTGGGGAAAGGGGAGGACAGTTATGGGAATAGTTCCTCCTCCTTTCAGACCATATAGGGTAATTCCTGGACGTTGCCATGGCATTTGTAAATTGCCATGGCATTGGTAGGAGTTTCTTTGAGCAAGTTAATGTATTATAATTAGCATATAATGAGCAGTGAGGATGATCAGAGGTTGCTTTTGTGGCCATCTTGGTTTTGGTGGGTTTTGGCTGGCTTCTTTACTGCATCCTGTTTTATCAGCAGGATTTTTTGTTTGTTTGTTTGTTTGTTTTTGGAGTTGGATCTTGTAAAACAGTCCTGCCGACTTCCTATCTCAGAAGCACATACCTCTCATTGTTCTAGCTCACAGTGCTAGCACAGGAGGCATGCCAGGTTACTTGTCACCCAACATTCATTCTCCCGTTTTGAGTCAGAAATGAATGAGAGGCTTGGCTGTGATGTTCTCCTCTAGAAAGAGCCCCCACTTCGCAGCTGACTTGAAGCTGGTGTGGCCTCGTGTCCCGGTGTGTGGCCAACAGAGATGTAAGTAGAAATCTTACCAATTCTTCCAGGAAGTCTTCTCAAAGAGAGACTGGATGGCCTTCTTTCTCTCTCCATCCTGATGCTTGGGAAAGGGATGTGACATCTGGAGTCCTGGCGGCCACCTTGGAGCACAAGATTGAGAGCCCCAGCTAAGGCAGGAAGAGCGGCTGGCAGAAGGGAGCAAGGGCCTCTGGGGAACTTACTGCTTACCGTGGGCTTCTTTAAAGTGAAAAACAAACAACAACAATAACAAAAAACCATGAAATTCCACTTCCTATCAGCTCTTTTATTCTGGATGTCTCAGCCAAACACAACCAAACCCAATACTGATATGTTATTTGTCAGTATTGACAAATATTTATAAAGTCTTCACTTTTGAAATTACATATATTCACCATGCTGTGTAAAGTATAATATGAATGCTTTTTTAAAAGTTATTTGTTTACTGGGATTATATTTGCCTGTGTGAGCCAAAAGAAGCATTTCTGCCTATTACTGTGGGAGTTTTCAGAGTATGGGTCTAAGTGGCGATATACTCACTGAATCAAAAGGCAGACTCGGAAGTGGTTTTACAAAGAGAAATGTGAATGCTTTTCTCATTGTGAGATAACCATTACATCTCAGTTTAAAGATCCAAAACTAATTTTGGAAATTATTTTTAAGGCACAGAGGAAAAACATCATGTGAGCTCACAGGTCTGACACAGTTGTGAACAGCTTGTTTTCTTATAGAAATGCTGTCAGGGTGGCTGCTCGGGCTGGGGCATTTGCATTTCAACCAAATGTTCTTTTAAAGTCAGAGCCAGAGCAGCTAGAAGCTTCCTTAAAACCAGGTAAACCCTAAACATAGAAATAGGAAAAACAGTGGCCTCCACTGTACCCTCTCACATCCCAGCCTCTGAACTTCGGCCTGAGACACTGGAAAGCTGCACCCTTCCTCTGTCTCCTCAAATCCTGCAAGACCCAAGGCACATCGCCTGATACCAAAAGGCCGTACTCATTTCGGGTGGATGTCCCATTTGATTGACAAGCAACTACTTGTGTTTCAGAATAGGATTTGCATAAAAATCACTTGGTATCCTTGTGAACAGGGAGTCTCCCAAGGCCCGACTCCACATTCTGCAGCATTAGGCGAGCACATGACCCAAGAATCTATGTCATTTATGACTTCCCGGGCACATTGACTCAGATGCTCCTTGGACCACTCTGAGGAGTATTGGTATCAACATTACTGGTCTCAAAATGAAACCATCCCAATTTACCCATAGAAATGATGTTTACCAGGTTTGGAGGGTTCTTTTGAATAAACAGAAATTGATCCTCTGGTCTTAAAACTTGAAACTTAAATTTGTCTTATCTGAGTTCCTTTGTTGGGCAAGGTACTGAAACTCACTAGATCACCACATGGAAGCTCTAAGACACCAGACCCCTCATCCATCATGATTGCTTTCTTATCCCTCCTTAATTTCTGCTTTTCTGCATGTAGTTACATTCCTGCCCACTATATTAACCCCGAGTGTTGGTCAGCTGGGGAGACAGGTTTGAGAATTATCTCTTGTCTTCCTGACTGACATTACTCAAATAGTGCTTTCTTCCTGGACAATATTTGTCATCTCAGAGACTGTCTTTCTGTGCAGTGAGCAAAGAGACCTGGACCAAACCCCTGGTGTTTAGGCAACAAAAATTCAAATCTTAAAATGTGTTATATGTCATACCTTCCTCTCCTGTATGTCTAAATTTGAGCTCAAAATTAAAGAAATTTTCCTTTGACTCGGTTGGGAGTCCACACTTCCTTGCATGCCCAAACTTTTGGTTGGCATTGGGTGTACTGAAGGGAGAACCCACTGCTGAGCCTGGCTTCCCTGAGGTCAGCTCACCCTCCAGGAATTTATAATCTACTTGGAAAATCAAATGATGGAATACCAAGCACAATTATTAAACTATTCTTAAGCAGTTACTTAAAGGCTTGAAGTGTGCATTGAGCATGTATGTAATTATAAGCTTCTATCACCTGACTTTGCTAGATTTTGATGCATTTTGTACACTGTGTCATAGATCCTAAACATTCCGGCTGTGGTCCTATGTCTCCTTTCTCTTCTTGGTTTTGAATGTAGCTCTCCTGGCTGTACTTGAAGAGAGGCTAAGGGTGAAAAGACATAAATATACCATTTGTGAAATTAAATAATTTAAACTTTAAGATGTTGGGATTTTAAATCATTCTGAGCCTTGAGAGGAATGTGGCTATGCGCCTGAGTCACATAGCAGACAGCCGCAACTCCTTTTTTTTTTTTTTTCTATAAATTATTAAGATCAAACAGTGCCAGAGGTAAGAACCTCTTGGATCACTGTTCCTCCTCATGGAGGAATAATCCTCCTTGGAATATAGCAATCTGTAAGCAATCAATTGCTACAGTGTATGCACTAGTCTTGTCTGGAAAATGTTCTAATCCTGCTAATAATATGTCTACCTACGTGATACTAACTTTTCCACTTTAGAATGCTAACGCCAGTCACGTGGAATTAGTGTTTCCAGGTGGCTCTCCTCAAGTTTTGCCCTCAAATAAACTCTGTCCTCAATCATATTTTCTGAATCTCATTATTTAAAGATGATGTGCTCATGCATGCCTAGTCGCATACATGGTGTACTGCGTGTAGAGTATTTCCCATTACGGATTCAGTTCTTCAGAGAAGAGATGAACTAGTGCATGCTTGAATTTAGTTCAGGAGAGCACATAACAATCACAAAGATCTCACTCAAATACCTACCTTCCACTGAGGTGGCTTCGTGTCTTTGAAATATGAAAAACAGGTCTGGTGTGATGGCATATACACCCATAATCCCAGTGCTTTGGGAGGCTGATGCAGGAGGATCACTTGAAGCCAGAAATTTGAGATCAGCGTGGGCAACAATACAAGAGCCCATCTCTAAAAAAAAAAAAAACAAAAAAAGAATTTTTTTTTAGTTTAGCTGAGCATGGTGGCAAGCACCTGTAGATCCAGCTACTTGGGAGGCTGGGGCAGGAGGATGGTTTGAGCCCAGGAGTTTGAGGCTGCAGTGAGCTATGACCATGCCACTGCACTCCAGCCTAGAAAACAGAACAAGACCCTGTCTCTAAAAAAAAAAAAAAAAAAAAAAAAAGGAAAAGGAGAAGGAGGAGGAGGAGGAGGAAAGTAAAAGAAATATAAAAACAGAGAAATGAGAGCTGTTTTTACAAAGAGATGTTAAGAAGGTCAGTATTTTTTGGAGTCACCCAATCTGGCAGAAGTCCTAGAGAAGGTTGGACATACAAATCATCCTTGGTAGGAGAATGGAGGCTGGTGCTGTGAGATGTAGGGAGTTCTGTTGCAGAGAGAGCCTCTACAGTGTTAAGGGGAAGAAGGTATCCAAGCTGCTCCTCAGAGGTCAACAAAAAGGTACAAACAGAGCTTCCATATGGACCCAGAATAGGCATAGGCATGGCCAGTTTGATAGATGCCAGTAGAGACCGTTGATCTTGAGAAAAGGAGATAACTTTTATTTGAGGAATATGAGTCCTTTTAAATTATCAGGCCCAGAGAGACATAAAATAACAATCACATCCTACTTACACCATGAGCTATGTATTCATTTCTTGCAACTGCTTACTATTGCCACAGGTAGCTATAAAGTAACCAAATGATGCTGCGCCAGACACAATGACCCACACTTCACTGTTCTCTCAAATTCCTGGACTCAAGCCGTCCTCCCGCCTCAGCCTTCTGAGTAGCTGGGACTACAGGCATGCGTCACCACACCTGGCTACTTTTTTTTTTAAATTTTGTAGAGACAGGGTTTCACTGTGTTGCCCAGGCTGGTCTCACACTCCTAACCTCAGGCAATCCTCCTGCTTCAGCCTCCCAAAGTGCTGGGATTACAGTTGTGAACCACTGTGCCCGGCCCTCTACTTATATTAATTTTGCCTCAGCTTTTTCCTTTTAGGTCAAAAATGTAAGAATGTCTATACAAAATTACCCAGCTGTCCTTTGGGTTTTATATATAAGTTTGTGAGGCTCCAATAGTGTTTTAGGGATGTTGAATGGTCCATAAAACCTCTGTAAATGAGGAATCTGGATAAGCTATTGTCCAAGACCCCTGGCAGCTCTAAAATGTTTTCATTCTAGTTAACAATACAATATACTCTCTCCTGGACTGCCCATCAAACAGTCTTGGCATTTCACTCCCCAGAACTGACTGGGTCCTCTCCCAGGTTGCTGACCTCTGCAGAAGGGTAGGTGGCGTGCTGTGCCGCTGAACTGTGTCAGCAAAGTCAAGCAGCCGAGTGTGCACAGAGATCTGGAGGGTAGTCTGGGTCCAGACACACCCCCCTGTCCAGCACCTCACCCTACTCAGTTATCTGGAGAATGCCTCCCACTACCCTATGCCTTTCTTCTTATGTTTTCTTTTCATATACTTTATTTTTTAGAGCAGTTTCAGGTTCACAGCAAATCTGAGCAAAAGGTACCACGGGTTCCCATCTGCCCACTACCCCTACACATACACAGCCTTCCCCTAGTCAACATTCTGCACCGCAGTGGCACATTGGCTCCACTGGAAGAGCCTGCATGGACAGATCATCGTCACCCAGAGTTCATGGCTTACACTGAGGTTCACTCTTGGTGCTGTGCATCCTATGTGTTTGGACAAGTACATAATCACAGCTACCCACCCTTGTAGTATCATATGAAGCAGTCTCATAGCCCTCCCAATCCTCCCTGCTCCTCCTGTTCATCCCTCCCTCCGTCTCTGCTCATCAGCTGGCTTTCAGGGACTAAAATGGGGACCCCATGATTTTGTTTTATACACTGCTTATTTGCAGAGCCAGTCCCTAAAACATGGTGTATTGGGAGGTACCACATAACAGTTTGCAGAAGGAATGAATGAATGGGTGAGTGAACAGGCAATGCCAAGAAAAGGTGTAGCCAGGAAGTCCCACTGACACCGACACAGACGGCAGGGACTGGCAACACCTCAGACACTTTCATTCCCTCTTGCTGAGGTGTTGTAATAAAGAAAGCAGGAGACCATCTTGATTTCTGATACGGTTTGGATTTGAGTCATCGCCCAAATCTTATGTCAAATTGTAATCCCCCATGTTGGAGGAGGGGCCTGGTGGGAGGTGATTAGATCATGGGGGTGGACTTCCCCTTTGCTGTTCTCCTGAGAGTGAGTTCTGTTGTGATCTGGTTGTTCACAAATGTGTAGCACCTCCCCCTGCTCTCTCTTCTTCTTCTCTGGCCATGTAAGATGTGTCTGCTTCCCGTTTATTTTCCCCCATGACTGTAAGTTTCCTGAGGCCTCCTCAACAATGCTTCCTGTGCAGCCTACAGACTCATCCCTGGCCCCCGACAACGGTAGGGGAATGGGTAAGTTGGACTGGCAAGGAGCAACCCTGTCTCACCATGAGCCTCTGGAACCTTAGCAGGAGGAATCGCTTTGACCAGCACAGACACTCCAGTTGGCAGACAGCTGCTTAGAGAAGTGGTGGGGGCGGCATGCCTACTGAAGCAGAGCTCAGAGGCTTTGGAGCCGGAGCATCTGTAGTGGAGCATGGCCAGGGAAGCCCATCCCTTTAGCCCCCACTTGCTCCTGTAGGAGATGCTACCCTTTGGGGAACTGTCAGACCTCATCTCTGCAGGGCAATCTTGGCCATCACATGGGGCCTGTCCAACCTGAGCATCCCTTGGTCTGTTGGCCTCTCCCAGGTCCCCCAACCTACTTGCAGGGCAGCCTTGGATACCCTGGGGACCCGCATCATATCTCCTGCACTGGTAGACTATGCTCATCCAGTGGAGAGCTCCATCAGGGCAGCCGCTATGACCACACACTATCCTGCATGCCCCTCCCCACACTGAAGCTTCCCATGGACCTACAGCCAGTCCCTACATTACTTATGCCAACATGTGTGTGTGCAGATGCATTTGCTTTCCTTGTCTCACCAGCACGCACGTGTGTGTGTGCACCCTGCCCTGCCACTGCTGTGGTGGGAGTGCACTCCCCTCACCCTACCCCCACCGGACCAACATTGCAGTTGGAGCTTTGACAGGCACAGAGCCAGCCAGCCACACGCCCACCAGCACCCCACCCTTGTGTCAACATTTCTGGGGGACTAAAACTAGACATAGAGAACAGTGGACCCTCCCCTTCCCTGAGTGACCACTCCTGACCGCGGTGCACAGAGAACACACACAGACCTGTGGGCACAGTGCCCCACCCCCCACTAGTACCACCACCAACACGACCACATGTACCATTGGGGCCCCTCACCCTGGAGCTGTGCTGCTTCCACCACTGTGGTGAACACCCGCATGGAGGCAGGCATCCTGGCACACGCTAGCACCCCGCTGCAGTTAATGAGTGTGCACCTTGCCGTGTTGCCACTGCTGTCACTGCTGTGGCACATGCAAACAAAGACAGATCCAGCTGTCTCCCCACTATAAACATTTTGGCTGACACTACCCACTGGAGTAGTGACCAATGGTCCAGAAGCACCTCGGTTCCCTAGTGCAGTGAATTCACAAACTCAGGGAGCCAGAGAACAAAGTCAGGACCCAATACGAGTCTCCCAGAGTTAGGGCACATAGTACAAGAGTTGGGAGCTCAGCACTGGCTCCCTAAAATCTTGCAGAAACAAAGCCAGTTGGCTGAATCCACCTTATACCATAATCAAACCCTCAAGGTCATCAGATAGGATAAAAGGGAAAAAATTCCCTCCAAAGCTCAGCAACTTCAAAGATGGAAGAAACATCAGTCACAAAGATAAGAACCAATGGAAGAACTCTGATAACTCAAAAAGCCAGAGTGTCTTCTTTCCTCTACATGATCACACCACCTCTCCAGCAAAGGTTCTGAACCAGGTTGAGATGGCTAAAATGACAGAAAGAGAATTCAGGATACAGGTAGAACTGAAGATAATTGAAATGCAGGAGTACATTAAAAACCAATCCAAGGAAGTTAAAAATCATAATAAAACAATACAGGAGCTGACAGACAAATAGCCAATATAGAAAAGGCTGTAACTGCCCTTATAGAGCTGAAAAACATACTATAAGAATTTCACAGCCAGGCATGGTGGCTCATGCTTGTAATCCCAGCACTTTGGGAGGCTGAGGCGGGTGGATTTCCTGAGGTCAGGAGTTCAAGACCAGCCTGGCCAACATGGTGAAACCCCGTCTCTATTAAAAATACAAAAATTAGCTGGGCATGGTGGTACACGCCTGTAATCCCAGCTACTTGGGAGGCTGAGGCAGGAGAATTGCTTGAGCTTGGGAGGCCGAGGTTGCAGTGAGCTGAGATCATGCCACTGCATTCTAGCCTGAGCTAGACTCTGTCTCATAATGCAGTCACAAGTATTAATAACAGATTAGAACAAGCTGAGGAAAGAATCTCAGATCTTGAAAGACTGACTTTCTGAAATAAGACAGACAAGAATATAGAAAAAAAAAAGAAAAAGAATGAACAAACCCTGTGAGAAATATGGGATTATATGAAGATACCAAGTCTATGACTCACTGGTGTCCCTGAAAGAGAGGAAGAGAGTGTAAGCAACTTGGAAAGCATATTTCAGGATATCATCTATGAGAAATTCCCCCAACGTAGCTAGAGAGGCCAACACTCAAATTCAGGAAGTTTCAAGAACCCCGGTCAAATACTTCACAAGAAAATCATCCCCAAGACACATAATCATCAGATTCTCCAAGGTCAAAATGAAATAAAAATGGAAAAGGCAGCTAGACAGAAAGGTCAGGTCACCTACAAAGGGAAGCCCATCAGACTAACGGTGGACCTCTCAGCAGAAACCCCACAAGCCAGAAGAGATTAGGGGGCCAATATTCAACATTCTGAAAGAAAAGAAATTTCATCCCAGAATTTCATGTCTGACCAAATTAAGCTTCATAAATGAAGAGAAACAAGATCCTTTTCAGAACAGCAAATGGTGAGGAAATTTATTACCACTAGATCTATCTTATGGGAGCTCCTGAAGGAAACAGTAAATATGAAAGACTGTTACCAGACACTACAGAAACACACTTAAGTACATAGACCGGTAACAGTATAAGGCAACCATCTAAACAAGTCTGCAAAATAACCAGCTAGCATCATAACAGGAACAAATCCACACATATCAATACGAACCTTGAATGTAAACAGGCTACATGCCCTAATTAAAAGGCACAGAGTGGAAAGCTGAGTAAAACACCAAGATCCATTAATACGCTGTCTTCAGGAGACCCATCTCACATGCAATGATACCCATGGGCTTAAAATAAAGAGATGGAGGAAAATCTACCAAGCAAATGGAAAACAGAAAAAAGCAAGGGTTGCAATCGTAATTTCAGACAAAACAGACTTTAAACCAGCAAAGATCAAAAAAGACAAAGAAGGGCATTACCTAATAGTAAAGGGTTCAATTTAACAAGAAGACGTAAGTATTCTAAATATATATACACCCAACACAGGATCACCCAGATGGATAAAGGAAGCTCTTAGTGACCTTCAAAGAGACTTAGACTCCCATACAATAACAGTGGGAGACTTCAACACCCCACTGACAGTATTAGACAGATCATTAAGACAGAAAAACAACAAAGATACTCAGAACCTGACCTCAGCACAGGATCAAATCAACTGGATAGACATCTACAGAACTCTCTGCCCAAAAGCAACAGAATACACATTCTTCTCACCACCATGTGGCACATACTCTAAAACTGACCACATAATTGAACACAAAACACTCCTCAGCAAATAAAAAAGAACTGAAATTATAACAATCTCTTGAACCACAGCACAAATTAGAAATCATGACTACAAAATGTGCTCAAAACCATACATTTACATGGAAATTAAATAATCTGTTCCTGAATGACTTTTGGGTAAATAATGAAATTCAGGCAGAAATCAAGAAGTTTTTTGAAACTAATGAGAACAAAGATACAGCATAATAGAATCTCTGGGACACAGGTAAAGCAGTGTTAAGAGGGAAATTTATAGCACTAAATGCCCACATCGAAAAGTTAGAAAGATCTCAATTTAACAATCTAACATCACAACTAAAAAAACCAGAGAACCACAATCAAACCAGTCCCAAAGCTAGCAGAAGACAAGAAATAACCAAAATCAGAGCTGAACTGAAGGAGACTGAGACATAACAAAAAAATACTCAAAAGATCAATGAATCCAGGAGTTGTTTTTATGAAAAATATTAATAAAATACATAGACCACTAGCTAGTCAAATAAAGAAGAAAAGGGAGAAGATCCACATAAACACAATTAGAAACAAAAAAGCTGGCATTACCACTGACCCCACAGAAATATAAATAACCATCATAGAATATTGTGAACACTTCTATGCACATCAACTAGAAAATACAGAAAAACATAGACAAATTCCTGTATACGTACACCTTCTTATGACTGAGCAAGGAAGAAATTGAATCCCTGAACACACCAGTAACAAACTCTGAAATTGAATCAGTAATAAATAGCCTATCAGCCAAAGAAGCCCAGGACAAGACTCATTCACAGCCAAATTCCACCAAATGTGCAAAGAAGAGTTGATACCATTCCAACTGAAACTATTCCAAAAAATTGAGGATAAGGGACTCCTCCCTAACTTCTTCTACAAGATCAGGATCATCCTGATACCAAAATCTGGAAGAGACACAACAAAAAAAAGAAATCTTCCAGCTGATATCCTTGATGAACATTGAAGCAAAAATCCTCAACAACATATTGGCAAACTGAATCCAGCAGCACATCATAAAAAGTTATCCGGCCAGGTGAGGTGGGTCACACCTGTAATCCCAGCATTTTGGGAGGGTGAGGCGGGCAGATCACGAGGTCAGAAGATCGAGACCATCCTGGTTAACACAGTGAAACCCTGTCTCTACTAAAAACACAAAAAATTAGCCAGGCATGGTGGCGGGCGCCTGTAGTTCTAGCTACTTGGGAGGTTGAGGCAGGAGAATGGTGTGAACCTGAAAGGTGGAGCTTGCAGTGAGCCCAGATCACACCACTACACTCCAGCCTGGGCAACAGAGCAAGATTCCATCTCAAAAACAAACAAACTTATCCCCCACAATCAAGTAGGTTTTTTTTTTTTTTCCTGGGATGCAAGGTTGATTCAACATACACAAATCAATAAATGTGACTCATCACATAAACTAAAGAAAAAAAACACATGATTATCTCAACAGACACAGAAAAGGCATTTGATGAAATGCAACACCCTCTCATGTTAAAAACTCTTAATAAACTAGGTATTGAATAAACATACCTCAAAATAACAAGAGCCATCTATGACAGACTTACAGTTAACATCACATTGAATGGGCAAAAGCTGGAAACATTCCCCTTGAAAACCAGCACAAGACAAGGATTCCCTTTCTCACCACACTCCTACTCAACATAGTAATGGAAGCCCTGGTCAGAGCAATCAGGCAAGAGAAAGGAATAGAGGGCAACCAAATAGTAAGAGAAGTCAAACTATTCCTGTTAGCAGATGACATGATCACATATCTAGAAAACTCCATCGTCTCAGTCCAAAAGCCCCTTAAGCTCATAAACAACTTCAGCAAAGTCTTAGGATACAAAATCAATGTACAAAAATCACTAACATTCCTATACACCAATAACAGGCCAAGGCTGGGCACGGTGGCTCATGCCTGTAATCCCAGCACTCTGGGAGGCTGAGGTAGGCGGATCACTTGAGGCCAGGAGTTTGAGACCAGACTGGCCAACATGGCAAAAACCCATCTCTACTAAAAATACAAAAATTAGTCAGGCATGGTGGTGCATGCCTATAATCCCAGCTACTTGGGAGGCTGAGGCATGAGAATCACTTGAGACCTGGACGCAGAGGTGGCAGTGAGCCATGATTACACCACTGCACTCCAGCATGGGCGAGAGAACAAGACTCTGTCCAAAAAACAAAAAACAAACAAACAAAAAGGCCAAGAGCCAAATTAGGAATAAAATACCAAGGAATACTGCTAGCAGAAAACAAGAAATAAACAAAGCTAGCAGAAGACCAGAGATAACCAGAATTAGAGCTTTCACCAGGGAGGTGAAAGGTCTCTACAAGGAGAACTACAAATACTGCTCAAAGAAATCAGAGATGACACAAACAAATGGAAAAACATACCATGCTAATGGGCAGGAGGAATCAATATTGTTAAATGGCTATACTGCCCAAAGCAATTTACAGATTCAATGTTATTCCTATCAAACTACCAATGACATTCTTCACAAAAGGAGAAAAATATATTTTAAAATTCATGTGGAACTGAAAGAGCCCGCAAAACCAAGGCAATCCTAAGTAAAAAGAAGAAAGCTGGAGACATCATGTTACTTGGCTTCAAAATATACTACAGTGTTACAGTAACCAAAACAGCATGGTACTGGTACAAAAACAGACACACAGATCAACGGAACAGAAAAGAGAGCTCAAAATTAAGACCGCACACCCACAACCATCTGATCTTCGAAAGCTGACAAAAACAAGCAATGGGGAAAACACTCTCTTTTCAATAAATGATGCTGGGATAACTGGCTAGCCATATGCAGAAGATTGAAAATGGATCCCTTTCTTATACCAGATACAAACATCAACTCAAGATGGATTAAAGACTCAAATGTAAAACCTGAAACTATAAAAAGAGCCTAGAAGAAAACCTAGGCAATACCATTCTAGACATAGGGATAGGCAAAGATTTCATGATGACGACACCAAAAGCAATTACAACAAAAGCAAAAACTGACAAAAAGGAGCTAATTAAACTAAAGAGCTTCTGCACAGCAAAAGAAACTATCAACAGTGTAAATAGACAACCTACAGAATGGAAGAAAATTTTTACAAACTCTGCATGTGACAAAGGTCTAATATCTGGCATCTATAAACAAATTTACAAGAAAAACCATATTAAAAAGGGGCAAAGGATATGAATAGACACTTTTCAAAAAAAAAAAAAAAAAAGACATGCAGCCAACAAGCATATGAAAAAAAAGCTTGACATCACTATCATTAGAGAAATGCAAATCAAAACCACAATGAGGTATCATCTCACACAAATCAGAATGGCTATACTAAAAAGTCAAAAAACAAAAAATGACATGATCATGTATCTAGAAAACTCCACAGTCTCAGCCCAAAAGCCCCTTAAGCCCATAAACAACTTCAGCAAAGTCTCAGGATATAAAATCAACATACAAAAATCACTAGTATTCATATATACAGTAACAGTCAGGCCAAGGCTAGCAAGGTTCTTGAGAAAAAGGAATGTTTATACATTGTTGATGGAAGTGTAAATTAATTTAACCATTGTGGAAAACAATGTGGTGATTCCTTAAAGAGCTAAAAACAGAACTACCATTCAACCCAGAAATCCCATTACTGGGAATATACCCAAAGAAATACAAATCTTTCTATCATAAAAACATATGCACGCATGTATATTCATTGCAGCACTATTCACAATAGCAAAAACATGGAATCAATCTAAACGCTCATCGATGGTAGACTGGATAAAGAAAATATACCTGTACACCATGGAATACTATTCAGTCATTAAAAGGAACAAGATCATGTCCTTTGCGGTGACACAGATGGACCTGGAGGCCATTATCCTTAGCAAACAAACGTAAGAACAGAAAAGCAAATATCACATGTTCTCACTTACACATGGAAGTTAAATGCTAAGAACACATAGACACATAGAGGGCAACCACACATTCTGGGGCCTACTGGAGTGTGGAGGGCGGGAAGAGGGAGAAGATCAGGAAAAATAGCCAATGGGTACTGGTCTTAATACCTAGGTGATGAGATAGTCTGTATAACAAATCCCCATGACACCAGTTTACCCATATAATAAAACTGCACCTGCATCCCTGAACTGTCTTCGAGAGAGAGAGAGATGAAAGAAAAGAAAGAAGAAGGAAGGAAGGAAGGAGAAAGGAAAGGAAAGAAAGGAAGAAAAGAAAAAGAAAAGAAAGAAAGAAAAAGAAAGAAAAGAAAGAAAGAAGGAAAAAGAAAGAAGAAAGAAAGAAAAGAAGAAGAGGAGGAGGAGGAGGGAGGAAGGGAGGGAGCACCGGAGGGAAAGAGAGAGAAGGAGAAAGACAGTTACCTGTGAGGGTTCAGGGCCCAGCTGGCATGGCAAATTTCTAAATCCCTAGGACTACAAGAAAGGCCACACCCTTGCTAAACTTCCTAATGCTACAAGGATAATTTAAACGGAGGTCAATAGAACTCTTTTAGACAGAGAATCGTCCTTACAGATGCTCTTTCCTGATAAGCAACTGCAGACCCTAAGCCAGTTCCAGCAGCTTATAGAGACTGTATACAAACCGTCCTTGTGTCTACAGTTCATCCCTTTTGAAACAAAGACCCAAATTCCACCTCACTTTAATGCAAACACCCACCCCAAAGTGAGCATGGGACGTATGTTTACCCATTGTGGATGCGCTTGGCTCCCCTTGGGAACAGGTACAGCTTTTCCCCAAACCTGCTGAATAGGTTTGACTCTATTGTGTGAGTCAGGCCCTGTAAGTGATAAAATCCCTTCTTTGAAAAGAGAACACCTCCAGTATGCTTTGCAGACATTTCTCTTCCCGGTTTCCAAACTGCTATCACCAATAAAGCTTTCCATTTTTTACTATTTAGCTGTCCTGGAAGTCTTTTGGATGACACTTAGATGTAATGTTGTTACAACGGGTAGCCAGGCAGGCATGAGCAGGGCAGGAGAGGCCCCCACCCCACCAGGAATGTCAGGCGACCATCAGGTGATGGGCAGGCAATTATTAAGCTGTTGCTCCAAAATACTAATTGGTTGCAGCTGGTGCCAGGGAACGGCCATTGCTCAATAGAGAGAAAACACCTGAAACTGGGGATTGGCGTCCAGATAGGCTATCAGGATCTGGGGAGTAGGCCTGGGCAAATGCCAGGGTCTGCGTGGTCTATGACCTTCCTCTAGGAGCATTCGACTGGCAATGGGAAAATGCCTCAAGTGAGCATATACAGTATTCCAGTAAACACACTGCACCTGCGCCCACTGCCAAGTGCTGGCAGGCCACTGCACATGCGAGAGTCCACCCTAAGGGAAGAATCGGGGGGCGGGGGGAGTGACATGACCCCAGAAGCATGCCGATGTATGAGACCCCCGGTCAAGGTCAAACCACACGCTTGACGCTCGGGTTGCCCGTCTGGCCTGTTTCCAAGTGTGCACTTCCTTTTGTTCCTATTCTGAAGATTTTTAACAAACCTTCATTCCTGCTATAAAACTTACCTCAGTCTCTTACTTCGGCTTATGCCCCTCCGTCAAATTCTTTCTTCTGGTGAGGACAGAACTGAGGTTGCTGAAGACCCGTACGGATTCGCCGCTGCTTACGATATCCTTAGGTAAGTTTGTTTGGCCATTCCCTTAGCACTGGCAACCCACCTCTTTTATAATGACCACAATGACCACAGCTGAGACTTGAAATCCCAAAGAGCAGGAGCAATAGGCTGCAGGCCTTTCCTCAACATCTACCACACTCACTAATTTCTTACCATCACTTCCTTGTTTGGGCACATCCTTATCTTTCTCTCCAGGGCTAGAAGTGGTTTGGAAAAGCCCCTGCCAGGGGGGTCCTAAGTGGAGGTTATTTATTTGCAGCCTGTGTAGATAGTGCAGGAAAAGCTTCCTCCTCACCCTCTGAAGGTTCAGTGAAAACCAACTGACAAACGGCAGATGAATAGGAGAAAAAGCATCCAGAATGTCATTTTAATACACAGAGCATGGGAGAACCGAAGGATGATTGCCCAACACCGCAGTGGGGGAAGAGAAGCATATATACCTTTTTTCATGGCCAAAGGGGCTATCGGGAGTGCAGGCCTTCTTTTGAGGGGCAGCAAATCATTAGAGAGAATGAAAGGACCCTGGAGATAGAAATTAATTTGTAAAATTTGTCTTTGGGATTTGAAAGCATCTGAGAGGCAGGCATTATCTTGTGAAAAGTCCTCCCGGCTGTGGCTTCATTCCCCAGTCTTCTTTTCTGAGACAGATAATGAGATTTCAGGCAGAGAACTGAAGGCAACCGGTTTCCCCTGGAAAGAAGCTTTCTTGGTCAGATAACAAAATCCCTGTGCTTGTGGGTGTGGGCATGGGCACAGGGAGGGACTCTGTTGAGCTAATATTAGGAAACCATGTTAGTTAAGATGAGAAGTGTTGACCTAAAAGGAAGAAGCAGAGGTGAAATTAATATAATTAGAGAGTTTATTTGGGCTGAGCTTGAGGATTGCAACCCGGGAACATAGATTCAAGTTGCCCTGAATATCCACTGTGACCAGGATTTTTTTTTTTTTTTTTTTTGAGACAGAGCGAGACTCTGTTGCCAGGCTGGAGTGCAGTGGCGCAATCTCGGCTCACTGCAAGCTCCGCCTCCCGGGTTCAAGCAATTCTCCTGCCTCAGCCTCCCGAGTAGCTGGGACTACAGGTGTGTGTCACCACGCCCGGTTAATTTTTGTATTTTTAGTAGAGATGGGGTTTCACTGTGTTGTCCGGGATGATCTTGATCTCTTGACCTCGTGATCTGCCCACCTCAGTCTCCCAGAGTGCTGGGATTACAGGCGTGAGCCACAACACCTGGCCCCAAGCTGATTTTTAAAGGAAGAGAAGAAGCAGTTCCTGAGTTGTTTACCAAGGTTAGAGGGACCTTGGCTCTGAGGCAGCCCTTAAGGCCTCTTAGCATGGCAAAGCCTTGGCGTTTGGGATATTGCTTTCCCAGCCCCAACACATGTAACAATTTGAGAAAGAAAAGTAGCTCTGGGCAGTCTGAGCTCTGTGAAGTCTGCAAAATTTATCGGGCTCAGAGAGACATGAGCATGAAGCTGCAGTCAAACAGCCCCCACTCCCCAGGGCAATTTTTAAAGGCATTTTGCTCTTTTTTTTCCTTCCCTGTAGTTCCCAGGCGAGCTGATAAATTACCTAAAATGTTATCACAAGTTGCACAAAGTGACCCTCACCTATTATCTTAATGTTCCTGGAATTTGTGAGGCAAAGAATAATGTATACCAATCAGTAGCTTATGTTATTTTAATGAACCAATGTAAGAACTGCCCCTTCGTTCTTCGTTTTAAAAACCCACTTATAATTGTTGCTAATCAGAGTATACATTCAGGGCAACTTGAATCTATGTCTCCCGGGTTGCAGTCCCCAAATATGGCCTAAATAAACTCTCTACTTGTATTAATTTGCCTCGGTTTCTTCTTTCTTCTGGACCTCACATTTTAAAAATGCCATCGTCTTCCATTCGATAGCATTATATTTGTCTGTGGCATCCTCTTCCATAAGACGCATACACTGCCCTGTGTTTGACAAAATGTTTCCTAGATGAAGCACAACCATAGTTTATCACTTATAAGCCACATTATTAAGATAGAGAGCTGATGTTAAAGTCTGAAAAGGTCTGACTTCCATAGAATCTTGTTCTGCAAAAAAAAAAAAAAAAGAAAAAAAAAAAAAAGTCCTATTCTTTTCACTTAAATATAGAACAAGTATCCACACTTTAGATTTCATAGAGTGAAAAAAAAAAATGTTGCTTTTGCCAAGATCTTTGAAATGAGTACTTTCTTTAACAACTCACAAGAGGATTTAAGTTTCTATTCTTTTTGAAGAATTACAGCTTTCATCAAATCAAATGAAAAGGATTAGTAAAACTGTGCTGGTACAGCACTGATTCAACCAAATGTAACAAAATGATTGAAAATTTCTGTTGACAAAGTGCCAGAGCTAGAGCTAATGTTGTGAAACCATGTTACTTAAGATGAGAAGTGTTGACCTAAAAGGAAGAAGCAGAGGTGAAATTAATATAAGTAGAGAGTTTATTTGGACCAAGCTTGAGGATTGCAACCCGGGAGCACAGATTCAATTTGCCCTGAATCTCCACTCTGATTAGGAGTAGTTACTAGTTGATTTTTAAAGGAAAAGAAGAGGCAGTTCCTGAGTTGTTTATCAAGAATTTGCATTAAAATAATATAAGCTATTGATTGGCTGTACACTGTTCTTTGTACCACAAATTCAAGGAACATGAAGATACTACGTGAGGCAGACAGTCAAAAACAAAATGACTTTAAGCAGTTGTCTCCAAGGCAGGAGGAGCGTGACTGAAGTCCCACACTCAGGTTTCCCTGAGCCTGATAAATTTTACATACCTCACATAGCTCACACTGCCGGGAGCTATTTTTCTATTCTCAAAAGATAGGGAGAAGAGGTTCTAAAATTAATGTGTTATTTAGAATTGTATATTAATTCTTTCTTTTCCAATGCCTATAACAACAAAGGATGAGGTATGAAGCCTTGTCAGTTGTCTAGGTGCTGTCTAAATGGAGAGGCAAAAATACTTTTAACAGCTTTATAGAGGTGAATTTGATATGCAAAAAAACTGTGCATATTTAATGTATGCAATTTGATGAGTTTGGACATTTGCAGACACCCGAATACCATCACCACAGCCAAGGTAATAAGCATATCCATCTCCTCCAGAAGTTTCCTATGTCTCTTTGCATGTTTTTTCTCAAAGTATTTTTCATCAGCACATAGAATTTACATAAACAGAGGGAAGAAAACATTAAAGACATGTGAAAAAATTCTTAGCATTCTATCATAGAAATAATCTTAGCAATCCCTGTCTTCTCATTTTGCATATGAGTGAACAGGGCACAGGGTGGGAGGTTAAGTGGCTTATTTTGGACCCACACAGAAAGGGACCCAGGTGTTCTGGTTCCAAATGGCAGGCTGCTGCTCTTCTCACAGGGTAATTTTCCCTCCAGATCACCCCTGCCTGGTCCAGCCTCTAATACAGATCCTCTTTGCCCATTTTATTTAGTTTTTATTCCTATTTACTGTGTTGTTTAAAACAGTGGTGACAGAAATGTCCAAATTCTGCCAAAACATGTTACAGAGGTTTATTCTAAGCCAATAGGAATGGCCATGGCCCAAGTAACATAATCTCAAGAGGTCCTGAGAAAGCACACCCAAGGCAGTTGGGTTACTTCTTATTCAATCAGTCTTTGTGACTACAGAACAGCAACTACACCCCAGGCAGTACTTACCGTCTATCATCTGTCATCTATAACCTGTCTGTCCCACATTTGCTAAGGCACTGAGTGGGATAGGGCCCCAGTCCAGCACAGGGACCCATCAGGGTGACAATTTGAAGTCTGGTAGGATTGCGGTGATGGTCATCACTATACCCTCGTGACCCAGGGCTTCACTGAGGCCAAGCTCTAGTCCTCATAGGAGTGCTGGGTCAAGGGTCCTAAGGACTTTCCTTTGGTTTTGCTGTTCTTCACTCACTTGGACCAGCTCCCTGCCCGTCTCAGCTGCAAGGTTTGCTTGAGAGTCTCTCACACTTATCAGGCCTTTCAGCTTCTACTTTCCCCAACAGAAAAAGAACTAGATGCTGTGAACCAGTTTGTATCACTACCTTCTACTTGGAGAAGCTGGATAATTAAACATGCTTATTTCCTGGAGTCTCTTGCAGCTAGGATCTAGGATGCTGATTAGTCCCTGCCAATTGAATTAACATGTGTTGTGATTTCCTTTGTTACGGTTTCTTTTTAAAGTGGTCTTGTGGGGGTCTCTCTCCTGAGAGGGCCATAAACCAAGATAGAACCACTTTCTAGGACAGGACTGACAGGGGAAAGTTAAGTTCACGTGAGTCAGTCAGGTAAAACACAATGAGGAAGTAAAACCAAAATGCAGGGAGCAGAAGAAATGTATTACTCCCAGTCCCAGAGAGGCTGGGGGTGGTGACAGGAAGTCTGGACAGGGAGGGAGCTCAACCAGTGAGAGGAAGAGAGGCAGGAGCTGGGACTAGGCCTTCATTAAGGTCCATGGGCATTTCCTTAGGCTTTTCCACGGGGTTTTGGGTTGGCTAGTTTTAAAAAAAGACGCACAAAGCAGGAAGCCTCCTTAAATGATTCTGCTGTTATGGTGGTCAGCAGCCGCAGGGTGTGTTGGGTTTTGGGTCAGTGGAACAAGAAGCCAGCAGATGATATTGCAGACAACCACACAGGGCAGGGAAGGTTTAGCTAGGTCAAAATGGACAGATAGGACTGTTTCAAACAACTTATGTCAAGCCTAAAAATGGGTGCTGAGGCAGCAACTCTATTAAACCAGTTCACGACAATTTGCTCAAGATTTGGAAGAGAGGATGCGTGGAGGCTGGACTCCCGTCTTCGTTAGTCGGTTCTGTGCACAAACAATGTCATGGGAACAGGAGGCTTTGGGCAGCAGCTTGCTCCTGGGGGCCCTTCTTTTGCTCCCTGAGTGAAAGAGGCAGCCAGTGGGAGACATAGCTTTGTGATGGTTTGTAATCGTAGGAGAGATTTAGAGGCCACAATTCATAGCCTCAGGGGTAGGAACTTCCCTGTGGGTGAGACCTGTGTACTCAGGGCCTTTTCTGGACGCCAGCATGTCCCCTCCTGCTTTTAGCTCTTCCACCAGCTGTGTGCATATCTACTTCTGTGTACTACATCATTTCCTGACTAATGGCCCTGGAGTGACTCCTGAGCCCTGACCCCTGCAGGTGGATCTGGAGGAAACCTAGCCATCACCCGTCTTCACTGTGCTAGGCATGGTCTTAGGAAACGTTAAGGGCAAGATTTTTCTCATACATTGGACAGAAAAGACTCAGAGTGTGACAGTTTCTGAGTTAATTACACATAATAGCACACAAACCAGTAAATATCTTCTTCATGTAAAGATATGTTGGGAAATGAATTACAGAAGATTCTGGTCATCTGTTTAGGATACACTGCCTAATTTGGCTGTACATATATAGAACTTCTTTAAGCATCTTTCAAGGACACGTTAGAATTTTATGTTACAGAAAAACCAGAAGATCTACAGGCTCCTGAGGGAAAGTTAGAAGGAGTTTCCTTTCTTCCAGTATGCAGACCATTCAATCATTTTATTCTAAAATCAGAGAGAAAGAATGGTTTTTACTGAATTCTAGTACTGGGTTTTAAAGCCTGCAAGAGGAGATTAAAGGACAGGCCTAAGCTTTTAAAAACCTGTTTCCTTCGAGGCAACTGGAGATGTTTAGAAGGAAAGACCAATCTGAAGGCCACCTGGGTCTTCAGAGGCCCGAGGCTGGCGGAGGGGCGCCCATGGGCACAGACTGGTGGTAAAGCAGGGGCAGGCTGAAGAGAGGTCATTGCCTTATCCCACGGCTGACACCTTCTAGTGCCCTCATTAGTCATCTCTTCTCAGAGAGGACTCTGATCAATGGGCAACTTTTTCCCAGAAACTTGTTTCATGTCATGGTGCACTTTCCTCTTCCTGTCCAGATAAAAAGTCTTCTCATCTATAAACTTAGAAATCTGGGTTCCGTAAGAAGCTTTGAAAAGCAGCATAATGGATTTTACTCTGAAATAAAGTTGTCCCTTATTTCCAATGCTTTCTTTTGTCAAGCATGCCAGTGTTGGTAAATGATATGTATGACATGTTCCATCTTTTCTTTGCATCGAGTTCTTATAAATATCGGTCTTAATGCCTCTGGGAAGGAGCACTCTGATGAGAAAGGCACCTGTCTCAGCCCAGGAGTCTAAGTTAGCTGCCTGCTGGGCCAGTCTCCCTGCCACTCTCCCCTCACCCCACATACCCTGTCTGTCCCTTGCTTTTTCATAGAAGCAGTTGTGAGATTGTCCTCATCTGCCAGTGAGTGGTGAAAGAAGCATTGCAAATGACATTCTGAAATGGGCTTCAATATCTGGAGACTTTCTGAGCTCGGGCCTTAAATCTCATTTCAGGCCATGATGAAGTTTCTGGTAGGTTTTCCAGTGAGACTAAACTGTGGTGGCTCCCTAGGCTCCTGAGTTCTATTTCCTGGCACTGACACTGCCAAATTTCCTCCCATTTAGGTTTTTTTGAGGCAGAAGGGAAAATGTTCAAGATTATGCACTTTTGTTAAGATGTGCTAAACCCAACCAGGATGTTTTTAAAATGGAAAAGGTAATACAAACACCAAGGCCTGCCAAAGGATGAGCCCTCTTAAGCTCAAGTGAGAGAGCTTTACTAGGCACTATTTTTATCCTACAGCAAGAGAAACTACATTTGAACCAAAGCATAATCACATTCACTGCTTGGTATTTTGCATATGTTTTTATTTCACTCCAATTAGCTATGTTACCTAACCTCTTGTTCCTATGTGAAAATAGACAGTGAATTAGAGATGCCTCTCGGAATTGGTGGTAACTATTCTTGACAGATGCTGAACAGCGAACCAGCTGCTAAGCGCAAGTGAAATATAGAAGTCCCTGCTGCTGGGCTAATTTAATCTAATTGGTACGTTTGTCTTTATTCATGATTTTATGAGAAAAAAAGATCATTGACAACAGCATTTCAGATCAATTTTTTTCATTCCTTGGGGCCTTGGAAAGTTTTTCTTAATCTGTTGCATTTGCATTGGCAAGCACCTGCATCCCTCTGCCCATACTTGGTGGGGTTCAATGCTATTTGACTAAAAGGAGAAACTATTTGCTTACCTGCAATGAAGATTTTTCAAGCTTCTTCATCCTTGTTGGTCTGCTGTCCTCCCCTGACAATTTAATACAGTTGCCTTATTTCCTAGCTCTTGAAATAACCACAAAGGCATCTTTCTTTGCTCCTCCTAGCCCAAGACAGATGTTCTTCTTACATGAGCATGAGTTTATCTCCCATGAGGAAGCAGCAAGGAATTAGTCTACAAAGAGAAACAGAGTGAAAATGGACAAGGTACTGATAACAGCAAGGTTTTGAAAGGAAACAGGTCAGGCAAATTAGAGAAGGGGTGAGGAAGAAGAGAAAATTGAAAAGTAGGTTTTCAATCTTCTTCCTGCATCTGTGTGCTCTCCTAGGCTGGCAAGAGGGTTAAATTCATTGTCATGTCCAGCACAGACTTAACCATTCGATCAGTGGCCTGGCTTTCATTGTTTTAATCTACTTATGAGGACTAATTTTTAGTTGATTTCTTTAACTATCAGAATTCTCCAAGAGGGAAGAAGTAGCTCTAAATTTAATCTTAAACAATAAGAAATAAAGCCATGTTAAAAATATTTTGACATAACATGCAATTTGCATTTTTAAATGTCTGGAAAAATTGCAGTCATGATATCTCAAGTCCACAGTGAGATTTCTGCAAACCCACTGAGGCATTTAATATAGAAAGTTGTGTGCTTTGCTATATTTGGTTTGTAATTTCATCTAAGGTTGAAGGCTAAAACAACAGGAGAATCAGTTCTTCCCTCATTTATTTATTTGTTTTTCTTTTCTCTTTTTTTCCTTTTTTTTTTTTTTTGAGATGGAGTTTCACTCCTGTTGCCCAGGCTGGAGTGCAATGGTGCAATCTTGGCTCACCGCAACCTATGCCTCCTGGGTCCAAGCGATTCTCCTGCCTCAGCCTCCTGAGTAGCTGGGATTACAGGCATGCGCCACCATGCCTGGCTAATTTTGTATTTTTAGTAGAGACGGGGTTTCTCCATGTTGGTCAGGCTGGTCTTGAACTCCCGACCTCAGGTGATCCACCCACCTAGGCCTCCCAAAGAGCTGCCATTACAGGCATGAGCCACCAAGCCCAGCCTTTTTGGCATTGTTGTTGTTGGAGAACAGGGTCTTGCTGTGTTGCCCAGGCAGACCTTTAACTCCTGGGCTCAAACTGTCCTCCTGCCTCTGCCTCCCTAAACGCTGATATTGCGGGCATGAGCCACTGCACCTGGCCTTTTCTTTCCTGATTTACATTATTGATGGTAACCATTTGGATCGCTAAAGGGAAAAGAAGCAGCATGCTGAGGACCCAGATAATGCCATGGTTCTGATTAAATGAAGGTGCAAAACAGACACAGAGAGAATTAGAGTGCTCCTCAAGCCTCAGGTCCATCAAGTCCAAGGAGGAAGTGGTCCATACTCAGTCCTCATAAGTTCTTTGTTGGTCTTCCAAACAGTTTTTTTTTTTTTTTAATTCTATGGGTAGAATTCATTTCTTTTAGCCCTATATTAGATAAATCACATTCTAAAAGAAAGTAAAAAAGAATCTGACAGTAAAACAGCAGAACAGTTTCTTCTCAAAGAAAATAGGTTTACTCTATTATGTTTCTTGAGAAGGAAACTTTCTTTCTTGCAAATCCTTGTAAAATGATCTCTCTAGGGCATGGATCAAGATAGCATCAATGATCACCTTCACGATCAGCAACATATTCCGAGTATGACTCTGTGCCAGGTGATGTGAAATAAATATATAGAAACAGTCCTGGCCCTGGTTCTCATTTATTCATTCAGTCAGTCATTTTTCAACATCTCACACAGCAGGACCCCTCTCAGCCCTCTTATGATGCCAGTGGGGTCACAGTCCAAGGAAGCTAACATGTTGCAGATGCTACATCTACAGCAATACACATTGCCAAATACTGCAGGAATTCAGGGATGAGAGAGACCACAGTGCACATTTCTAGGGATGTTTGGACTGAGGCTATGGAACTGGAGATTGGCCCTGAAGGGCAGGTAGGTCCTAGAAGAAAGGACCAGGAGTCAAGGTGGGACCTCAGCACATCAGGGCCCCACTCTCCCCCAAGAGGTTTCCAACACTCTGGATAGGCCATTTTGTCTGAGATTATACTTTGGATCTAAGTGGTCTTTCTCGATACAGGTTTACACAACCCCTAGGGATTTAAATTTTGGGGGATTTGTAAGTGGGGTAGTGGGTTAGGTGTGGTTTAATGCATTTGCTTTTCGCCTTTCCTAGAAATTATCCTGGGACAAGCCATCACGGGAAGTTGAATGACCTAGAACACAACTTCAAGCCAATCTTCATCCGACCTTCTACTCTGTATCAGCACAAGGCTCCATGCTGGCACATAAAAAGCTATCGATGCAGGTTTGTTGTAATGTTTTTGAATGAAATTGTGGGCCAGATATAAAGACCTTTCAATGAAGTTGACGTGAAACATATTAAGACAGCCTTTCTTACCCCTCTTCCCCACTTCTGAACTTCTTTACTTCAACTTTTCCAAAGCTTAATCTTGGCATCCAGTTACAGTTAATCCTATGACTATGTTCCAATGATTCTGAGGGGAAACCTTCAACTGCGCATGACTTTTGGAGTGCGGGAATATACTGGCATCAGTAGAGTTAATACTCCTGGTTTAGGTTACTTTAAAGCATAAATTGCAATATAGTGTCATGACTACCCCAAAGGATCTTTGGAAGCTTGGTGTGAAGGAAGGTGAACAACATGCTTACAAAAGCTTGCCTTGAAGGTGCCAGTGTGTCTAGTATGCAGGCCAGTAAGTGATGCTCACTGCCTACTTGGAAGACTTCTCAAATGTGGACATTGTTGGAAAGTTCCATGTAACATGCCTAAAGAACGATGCTTTCCTCTACTTTCATACACTCAAGGAGAATCTATTTACATCCAGATCCTAGCAAAACAAACAAACAAACAAAAAAAAAAACCTTAAAATATATATTCATACACATAGATTTTTGTGATTACTGGAGTACAACTTCATGAGTATTACATTAAGCTAACATCCCAATAAACCAACATTTGTTGGGTATTTATTATTCTCTGCCTGGTGATTTTATACATAATTAGAAATATGATTCACATTTTATGATAGAAGAATCCCAGGCTTAAAGAAGTATGCTCCGAATCACACAATTAATAAATTGGCCAACTAATGAGCAGAGAAATTAGGATCCATTTCCTCAACCATTGTTCAAAATATGTTTGTCTAGTACCTACTTTGAGTCAGGCACTGTGCCAGGCACTATATAATGATAAAGAAAATAGAGAAATTGCCCTTGATCTTAGGGACCGTTGAGTAAAGGATATAGTTAGGAAGGATTGCAGACGATTTGAAGAAAAAAGTAATAAAGCTTATTGGAAAAGGGATCAATTAGCAGAACCTAATTAAACTTGAAGCAAGGGAAACCATCTTTAAGGCAGTGACTCAGGTAAGTAGAAATTAGCCAGAGGAGCAGTGGATGGGGCGGGGAGAGTGTGCTCTTGAGAAACTGCAGAGAATGTGTGACTAGACAGGCAGTGCAGTGGCAGACGACCTAGAGAATGCCACCAAACCCCATGTCTCCTTTGTCCTTTCTACCATGCTTCCATTAAGAAAATAAGAAGCTGTCAGCAGGACCATGCTGTCTGCTGTCTCTGGCATCGCTGGAAAGATTCCGTTCTGCCTTTTTCTAGTTCCTGGTGCTTGTAGTTCTTTGGAGTTCTTTGGCTTGAGGAATTATCACTCTAGTCTGTGCCTCTGTCATCACATGGAATGATCTCTGTGTATCTGTCTGTCTGTGTCTGTTTTCTCCTGTAAGGACACCAGGCCCTGGACTAGGACCCATTCTAATCAAGTATGACATCATCTTAACTAATTACATGTGCAAATGTTCTGTATCCAAATGAGACCACATTCTGAGAAATATGAAAACTACAGACCGACATTTCTTCTGAATATGGACACAAAATTCTCAACAACAAAGTAGCAAAAAGTGAATAGAGCAATATATAAAAAGAGTTATATATCATGCCCAAATTGGATTTATCTTAGGAATTCAAGATTGATTTAACACCCACAGATCAATTAATGTAATACATTATACAAAAAGAATAAAAAACAAAAAAAGAACCTCGATTGACACAGAAAAATCATTTTACAAAATCTGACAGCCTTTCATGATTTAAAAATACTGCACAAACTAGGAATCGAATGGGACTGCCTCAACCTGATAAAGAAAGTCTATGAAAATCTCCAAGTTAATATCATGCTCAATGATGAAAGATTGGATATTTTCCTCTAACATTAGGAAAGAGACAAGCATGTATGTTCTCACCACCTCTATTCAATATTGTACTAAAGGTTCTAGCCACAGCAGTTCAGCAAGAAAAAAAATAAAACTAAAAGAAGAAAGAAAGAAAAAAAAGAAAGAAAGAACATGCAGATTAGAAAGGAAGAAGTAAAACTATTAATTTGCAAATGACATAATCTTGTACATAGAAAATCCTGAGACATCTACTAAAAAATTGTAGAACTAAAAAACCAGTTCAGAAAGGTTGAAAAATATAAGATTAATATGCAAATGTCAGTTGTATTTCTATACTCCCTTAATGAATAATCTAAAAATGAAATTAAGAAAGCAATTCCATTTACAATGGCATTTAAAAGAATATTTAAGAATAAATTAAACAAAATAAGTGAAAAATGTGTACTCTTATATCTGCAAAACAATGTTGAAGAAGATCTAATTGATTGGGAAAATATCTCGTATTCATGAATTACATAACATATATTACTATGACAATACTCCTTAAATTGATCCATACAATGAATATAATTCCTATTAGAATTCCAGCTGAGTGCTGTATATAAATGACATGATGATTCCAAAATTCATGTGGAATGACAAGGGACCCAGAATATCCAAAACTATGTTGGAAAATAAAGACAAAGTAGGAAGACTCACACTTTCCATTTTAAACATGTGCTACAAAAGCAATGGCAATTAAGACAGTGTTGCGCTGGTACGAAGATAGACAAGAGTCCAGACATAAGCCCACACAGTTATGGTCAACTGATAAGGGTGCCAAGACCATCCAAGGGAGATAGGATTATCTGTTCAAAAAATTGTGCTGGAACAAGAGAGAGCCATATGCAAAAGAATGAATTTTGACCCTACCTCACACTAAATATGGCTGAAAATTTTCCAGATTTGACAGAAGCTAACAGATTCAAAAAGATGAGTGATTCTCAAACAAGAGAAAACCAAAGAAATTCATATGAGGACACAAGCTTCTGCAGATGAAAGACAATGCGCATATATTGGAAGCAGTGTGAGAGAAATGATACCTTATCTATTGGGGGAAAGGAGACTGAGTGACAGCGGGCTTCTTATGGGAAGCAGGGAAGCTAGGAAAAAGTGGCACAGTATTTTTCAGTGCTTAAAGAAAAGACATGTCATCTCCAAATTTTATATTTGCCAAAATTATCTTTCAGGAATACAGGAAAAGTAAAGACATTTCCAGACCAAAAAAACCTAAGAGAATTTGTCACCAGCAGATCTGTAAAAGCATGTCTAAGGGAAATCTTGAAACATAAACAAAATAATAAAGGAAGAAAATGTGAACCATCAGGAAGGAAGGAAAAAACAACAGAAAAAGCAAAAATATGATGGAGAAATACAGGCACCATCTTAATCAAGTGATCAAATTTATCAACAGTAAGTGAGTGAACCAACATCCATACCTCCTGATAAGATCATTGGAGATGAATACAGCATTGCATCTGGGGGATTTCTGCCAAATGTAAGTGCTGTCAATTAAATAATAAGAAAATATCAAATGAACTCAAACTAAGGAGCATTTGACAAAATGTCTGACCTATATTCTTCAAAAATTCCAAGGTCGTAAAACACAAGGGAAGAGAAAAGCTAATGAAGGCTAAAGAAGTAGTCGAGACTTATGAGATCTACGAAGAGATTGTGGCAATTCTATTACTGACTTGATACTGACACATAATCTAATTTATTGATTGTCATGCATATAATTGAGTTTTCGTATGAGAGTGTATACTTATTTTTAGGAACTCTGCATTAAAATAATAAGGGATATTTGGGCATATCTGCAATTTACTCTCAAATAATTTTAGATAGAAAAGATAGATATCTACCTAGATGTAGATATCTTTACTGATACACATATATGTGTGTGTTTGGGAAGAGACAGAGAAAAAAAAAATATGAAGGAATTATGGTAAATATGGTAATATTTAAGTATATAAGTATTAAGAAAATGAGTTAAGGTATGTAATAGTTATCTATACTAATCTTTCAACTTTTCTGTAAGTTTGAAATTATTTCAAAATAAAAACGTAAAGACAAAAAAGTGGAAAAAAGATCTGAACAGATCCCTTACCGAAGAAGATATACAGGTGACAAGCAAGCATATGAAAAGATGCTCAACTTCATTTATCACAGTAGAAATGCAAGTTAAAACAGTAACAAAATACCACTACACACCCATTAGAATGCCTGAAATAAAAGCGAAAAAAATCTGAGCAGTTGTTAGCAAGGATATAGAGCAATAGAACAATAATAGAATTCATTATTGGTGGGAATGCAAAATTATATAGCTACTTTGGAAGACAGTTTGGCAGTTTCTTCCAAAGCTAAACATAGTCTTACCATGTGATCTAACAATGACAGGTATTTACCCAACTGATTTAAAAACTTATGTTGACATAAAAATCCCATACATGAATATTCATAGCAGCTTTATCTATAATCACCAAAAATTGGAAGCAACCAAGATACCATTTCAATAGGTGAAAGATAAACAAACTAATAGAATATTATTCACTGATAAAGAGGAATAAGCTATTAATCTATGCAGTAACATGGATGAGTATTAAATGTGTATTGTTAAATAAAAGAAACCAGTCTGAAAAGGCCACATACGATATGATTCATTCATATGACATTCTAGAAATGGCAAAACGACAGAAACAGAAAAGAGATGGGTGGTTCTTGGGCATTTAGGGAAAGAAGGGTTTTGATTATGTGAAACACGGGAGATTTTATAGAGAGATGAGACTACCTGGTACTGTAATGCAGTGGTAGATAAACAACATTAGGCATTCATCAAAACCCTTAGAACTTTACAGAACAAAGAGTGAAGCTTAATGTTTACCTTTTTTTTTTTTTAAGTTTTTGGATAAGTGGGGGACCTGCATGGACTACAAACTGATAAAATAATCCAGCAGTACCACAAATGCATATTATAACCTCACTGAAGAGGGTGAGGAAAAGTGATACTAATGTAAGTAACTTTGGAAAGGACCAGTCCATAAGACTGAAAACAAAAGGAACTGTAGAGTAGATTGTGCTAGTTTGGTACGGATTTACAATATTGAAACTGCCATAAGTACATGTGTACTGGGGTTGAACAAATAAGTAACTGAATGGTGGATGGTGGGCATCAGGTTTCTCACTGTTGGGGTGAAAGGTTACAGACGTGCAAGATAGAAAGACTAGAATGAGGCGTGTGGTACTGGGTTACTCTGAGACATTAGCATGAACTCATGTTTAGCTTAATATTGATCCAGATGGTTACATATAGAAATGAGTGTGTGTGTACATGGTTAGTTAGCATGCACACACATGTCACCTACCTATGTTCATTGAGAGGGTCTAGAAGCAAGGACATCCCAGTACCGATGAGCGCACCAGTATGCAGATCTCAGTTTTTTGTATTACTTTCCACAAAAAGGAATAAGGGCTCATTCTAGGACTGCAACAGAGAATATACAAGATAAGGCTGGAGGACTTTGTAGTGCCAGAAAATAGAGAAGTACCCAAAACACAAAAGGATTGGGGCACGTCAAATGGACACAAGAGTCGACTGAAAGCCTCCCAGTGGCCGAAGGGTGGACAATTTGAACAAATAAGTCATGCAGTATTGGATTATAATCCAAAGTACAAGTTAAAAATGTGTGGACCCACACTGAGATGAATAAACTATTGAATAAATAAATAGGGGAGAAAAACAAATCTTACAGAGAGAGAACTTTGTATAATTTATGCAGGTATTTCCCCATCAAGGTGCTGGAACAGAACTCCCCAGCTCTTTAGCATGGGCAGTGCATAGTGACTTTCTTCCAAAGAAGAGAATATGGGGGGAAGGAAAGCAGCTTCGCAGTGGAGAAATCTGGCCAATCTCAGTCGCCTGATCAAGGTTAACATGGCATGTTACTAGTCTGCAGTCTTGGTATATGATGAAAATGGCACTTCACCTCTTTGGTCTTCCTCCAGAAAACCCATACTGTCATCCTGTTATAAGAAAATCATCAGACAAATCCAAACTGAAGGACATTCTGCAAAATGTTATCCAGTACGCCTCAAAATTTTCAGTCATTGAAAATAAGGCAAGGGAGTCACAGTCTGCAGAAGCCTAAGGAGATATGGTCACTAATGTAATGTGGTATCCTGGATGGGATTCTGCAGCAGAAGAATGTAGTTAATTTTTGTTTTTGCTGCAGTGTCTATAATTATATTGAAAATGCTATAGTAGCATATAGTAAATGCAGGAAACTGGAAATAAAAACATTCTCAATGAAGACCGGCTGCATTACTCAATTGTAAGGCCTCTGTGCAAAACCTTAAGATGTTCCTTAACAAATCTACCAAGATGGAAAAGGCTATATAATTACAACAAACTGTTAAGTCACATTTAAGTTGCAAACTGTTGCTGACTAGACACATCACTTAACTTCGTTTTTCAGAAAAATTTCACCGAAACAAGAGAAAAAAGGGTATTTTAAGTGGTACAGGTGGGTACCAGGACAAAGGGTATAGGACAAGAGACAACGTTAATATAATTGTGAAAGAAAAAATGGATACTTATTTGTAGAACTAAGAAAACTGAATCCTGAGCCTGCAGTGATGACAGCCGAGAAGAAAACCTTGTGTCAGCTCAGAATTTCCAGAAATCTCAGGAATTAGAAGCACCCAGATGGCTTTGGAAATGAAAGGAGATTATGAATAGGATTAGTTAAAGGTTATTTGAGAAACTGTTACATTATCAGATATCCCTCCTCCACCATAATCTCTCACACACACACACACACACAGAGAGAGCAAGCTGCATATCCCAGCAGAACTCCTCCAGTTTTATCCTCTCTGGAGAGTAACGTAAAGGTCACTTGACACGGGGCACTTGGAAAAGCTGAGGTATGGCGGGAAGATGGGTATAGTTCTAAACACAGGGATATTAAGTGAAAATTTATTTACCGAATGTGAACCCCCTAGTCCTCTTCCCCCACTTGATACTCAGAAATCTACAAGGTACTCTCACAGCTCCAAGAAGGAGATGGGAAGGGACTTCTGCAGAAATCCTGAACAGACTGAGAAGAAAAACCTACAAGAAGATCAGGGCGCCCCGATGGCACTGGCCACCCCATTTGCAATTTGTGAAGCCCACTACGGAGCATTCCACCTGCAGATCTCCCACTCGTTATCCTGGGAGCCCATCCTGAAATCGGAACATCCAGAAAGAACGACTGGATTATCTTAGGGAAGCCTCTTCTATCAAAGTTAACCAGCAAAACCTACCAATGTGGAAAAGGCTACTTGAAGAAAGGAGAAAGTATGCAGGGAAATAAAACCTTAATAACTATAAAGCTCTCATTATAGCATCTCCATACTATACTATTACAGTATTCCTATAAAGAAAATGAAAGGGAAAATACTGCATCCAGGAAATAAGAACAGGATGTTGTTTAAAAAATTATTAATTAAAAAAAAGCAATTGCCAATGTGAATGCACAATGATACAGTCACCTTGGAAGACAGTTTGATATTGTCTTACAAAAGGAAACATGCTCTTACCATGTAATCCAGCAATCATGCTCCTTCCTATCTACTCGAAGAAGCTGAAAACATGTCCACAAAAACAATCCGTACATATGTCTATAGCAGTTTTATTTATAATTGCCAACCAATATGTTCTTCAGTAGTTGAATACTAAAAAAAGTGTAGAATGTTCAGACAATGGAATATTATCCAGCACTAAAAGCTAAGCTATCAAGCTATAAAAAACAAGGAGGGAACTTAAAAGCACATTCCTAAGTAACAGTAGCCAATTTGCGAAGGCCACGTACTGTATCACGACAACTATATAAGATTGTGGGAAATGTATAGAGACTGTAAGAAGGTCAGTGTTTGACAGGGATTGGTGGGGAACGAGTGGTGGGTGAAGAGGTGGAGCACAGAGGATTTTAAGGGCAGTGCCATACTCTGCACGATGCTGTAATGATGGATACTCGTCCACATAATTTGTCCAAACCCACAGAATGTACAAGAGTGAACCCTCATGTAAACCACAGACTTTGATGGATAACAATGTAAATGATGGACTTGTATGGATTGTGATGTGTCAGCGTAGGTTCATCAATTGTAATAAACGTAGCCGTTTGCTGGGGGATGTCGATAGTGAGGGAGGCTGGTGGAGGGCAGAGGGGGTACGTGGGAACTCTCTGTACCTTACCTTCAATTTTGCTGTGAACTTAAAACCACTCTAAAAAAATAAAGGAAGGCCGGGCATGGTGGCTTATGCTTGTAATCCCAGCACTTTGGGAGGCTGAGGCGGGCGGATCACTTGAGGTCAGGAGTTTGAGACCAGTCTGGTCAACATGGCAAAACCCCGTCTCTACTAAAAACACAAAAATTAGCCAGGCGTGGTGGGTGCCTGTAGCCCCAGCTACCTGGGAGGCTGAGGTAGGAGAATCGCTTGAACCCAGGAGGTGGAGGTTGTAGTGAGCCGAGATCGTGCCACTGCACTCCAGCCTGGGCAACAGAGTGAGACTCCATCTCAAAAAAAAAAAAAGCATGGCAAGAAGTTCTGATAAACAAAAACTAAGATAAGATGCATGCAAAATTCAGTAAATACATTGGAAGGTAAGATTAGAAAAGTTCCCAAACATAGAACAAAAAGTCAAATACATGAGTAATAAAAAGAAAAGATAGAAAAAATAGAGAATCAGCTCAGGAGAGCCAATACTCAAAACTCAAAAAAGGCTTTCAGAAAGAGCAAAACACATTAAGAGAGTAAAAAATGATCTTTAAAATCTTCAAGGAAGTTTTCCAAAATTGAAGAACACAAATTTCAAATTTAAAAAGTGGATAGAGTAACTAACACAATACATTTTTTAAATAAAATCAAGCCTAACATTGTGAAATATCATAATTCTGAGAACAAGTATATCTGAAGGTTTAAAGGAAGAAAAACTGTCAGATACGAAAGAATGAGATTCAAAACGTCTTTGTATTTCTCAGTAGCAAAATTGAAAGCTGGAAGCAATGAAACAAAACTTATAAAGTTCTGATGAGAAATTATTTCCAACCTTAAGCCTAGAAAAAAGTTCTGTTAAATGTGAGGGTTGCGTAAACGTGCCTCTCTTCTACCTTTTCTCAGGAAGCTGCCTGACGAGGAGCTGCACGGAGATAAGAGTAATTCGGGAGCCAGGCATCCTGAGTATAAGGGGTCCATATCAAGAAAGAGCCAAAGGGCGTCCTCAGGACACGGAAGAGGGGCATTCCAGGCTGGCAGCTGGGGAGGCCCAGAGAGCGCTGGAGAAGGTCTGAAGTCCCTTGCAGAGCTTTCTTTAAGACTATTGAATTGTACAGGAGAAGCAGAAATGAAAAAAAAATTAAAACTACAGAATTGATGTATTTTAATGAGATGTAAAGATCCAGGGGAGAGGTTGGGGTGGGAATGCTGATAAGTTCATAGAAAACTAAGCAAATTTTAAAAAGACAAAAATAATAAAAGCAAAAAGAAAAGGTAATTACACTGTGCTAATAGATTCAGTTCTGAATAACATTTCATAATAGTAATAATATAAACAGTAAATACTGATTTAAACTAAAATATGTTATAATTATACTGAGAGTATTGAAGATGAGGAAATTATGTCTGTGTGTGTGTGTGTGTGTTATTGAAAGCAACAGGAACAAGAGATAAAATCTCTTCTCATAATGTCAAACACTGAAAAAATGAAGAAGTGGCAAATATGAGTATCTATCTGGAAATATAAAAATAGAAACCAAAACAAACACTTCGAAATGTCAAAGGCTCTGTTGAAGAGGATTTGGGAAGGTGTTGGAGAGTCCTTTTTCAATAATAAACTTTGAAAAACTGATTCTTTTAAAGTATTGAGATGCATTACATGAAAGAAGGTGAAAACTAAAATAGAAAGACTTCTAATGCCTTGCAGTGTTTCTTAGATGATGCACCTGAGTGAGGTCACATCACTCTGCAACTGCACAGCCCTCGGAAAGAAAAGATGAGATTGTCTTTCCCGGAAGCAGTCCACCTGGAACCCAGTCAAGGGCACTAAGACCTTTTCTCTTCCTCTTTTTTTTTTTTTTTTTTTTGAGACAGAGTCTTTGCTCTGTCGCCCAGGCTGGAGTGCAGTGCTGCAATCTCGGCTCACTGTAACTTCTGCCTCCGGGTTCTAAGTGATTCTCCTGCCTCAGCCTTCAGAGTAGCTGAGATTACAAGTGTGTGCCACCACGTCTGGCTAACTTTGTATTTTTAGTAGAGACAGGGTTTCACTGTGTTGGCCAGGCTGGTCTCGAACTCCTGGCCTCAGGTGATCCACTCGCCTCGACCCCCAAAGTGCTGGGATTACAGGCGTGAACCACCACGCCCGGCCTTTTCTCCCTCTTTCATGCCACACCAAATCCTGACTCCTAGAAGGATACCCCGTGTATGGTTAACATATTGATGGTTGCAACAGACAAATTCTTTACGCAATTATGAAGACAATCACCTTTTCTTCCAAGCTAGTGCCTTCCTTTATATATGCCATTATATTCATTTTCACTATAATTTATTAAGGGATTTTTTTTAATGCACAATCATATATCATCATGGAATAGTGGAAGGTGTAACTAGAAATCAGAACACCAACTTCTATAACGGCTTACTGTGGTTGTCAGTCAAAAGGGTGAAGCTTATACTGCTCTAACAAAGTGCTCTAACAATCTATTTCACAATCTCAGTTGCTTTAACCCATAAACATCTATTTTTCTCTCAAAGTATTCTCTAAAGAAACAGGGAAATTGGAGAATCATGAAAGATTCTTTCACTGCTTCAGTTCAAAATTGTCTCTTTTGCAAAATTAAGGGATTAAACTAGCCAGTCACTGGTTTGCAAAAACTTCCAGCTCTATCAACCTCTCTTCTCCTCCTATAGACTCTGGGATACGTCAGAGATGATGATGTTGATGATGACGATGGGCATTGTCACCAAGAATATAACAACTATAACTATCTGTTTGGCTCTTCCTAGATGCCAGGTGCTGTTATGAGCCTTAGATACATGTGATCACAAGAGCATCATGATCAGGTGAATACTGTTACGAAATAAAAAAGCAAAGGCTCTGATCCTTTTCCAGAACCTGCTCTACATAAAGCCTTTTGCATTTCAGTTGATGACAACTCTGTATTTCCAGCTGCTCAAACCAAAATCTCAATTCAATGTTTCACTTGCCCCACATCTCATCCAGCAAGAAGTGAGGTGCTGCTGGCTCTAAATCAAAATATCTAAAATATCCAGGTCTCTGTGATTACCTCCTTTGCTGCCACCTTAACCTGAACTGCCCTCATCTTTTGCTGGGGTTACTGCAGTCCCCTAACTGGTCAACCAACATTTACCCTTGCCATCATACAGTCCATTCTCAATGCAGCAAACAATGTGATACCTAAAAACCTACATCAGATCTGGCCATTCCTCTGCTCACAATCTCTGGGTTTACAATAACCTGTAGGGCCCTAAGTTATGTGGCCTTATGTGGTCCTGTCTCTCATCCTGCCTCTTGGGCCTCACATCTCCTGCACCTTTTCCCCTAGTCACGTTGACCTATGTCATGTTCCTGGAGCACACAGGCTCTCTTAAGCCTAAAGGCTTTCCACAGACTTTCTCTTCCTTGAATGTATTTTATCCAGAGGTTTGGCAGTCAACTTCTGTTACAAACTGAATGTTTTTGTCCCCCCAAATTCATATGTTGAAGCCCTAGCCCATGATGGGACTCATGATGAGATTGGTGCCCTTATTAGAAGAAGAAGACAGATCTCTCTCCACTTGAAGAAACCCCATATGAGCACACAGTGACCTGGTGACCATCTGCAAGCCAAGGAGAGGGTCCTCACCAAGAACCAAATAAGTCATCATATTGATCTTGGACTTTCCAGCCTCCAAAACTGTAAGAAACAAATGTCAGTTATTTTAGCCTCCCAGCCTATGGTGTTTTGTTATAACGGCCCAAATCAATGAAGGCAAGTTCTTTACCCCCTCAAGTCTTTGCTCAAGTGTTGCCTTTTCAATGAGGCTTATCCTAATCTACTTAATTTTGCATTTTGATCTCCATCAATCTTCCCATTGTCTCCAGCACTTCTTTTTCCTTTCTTCTTGCTGAATTTTACTCTTAGCACTTTGCACCTTCTTTCAAGGTAGATACATCGCTTATTTATTACAATACTGTTTATGCTCCCACACTAGAATGCAAGCTCCAGAAGTGACTAGATATTGGTCTGTTTGCTCACAATTAGTCATCACACTTCCAGAACAGAGCCTAGCACTTAATAAGTGCTCAATACTAGCACCTATATTTATGTTTTTAATACCATTCTCCAATACAAGAAACTGGGGCTCCTTAGAGAAGTGGTTGATTCCAGGACTGGGACAGCAAAAATATAAGATGAGCTTTGGAGGACCTTGTGGTTCCAGAAAGGAAGGAAGTGCTCAAAAAATGATGGTGGCATGTTGAAAGGACGGAGGGGCCAACTTGCAAACGTTCCCAATGGCCAACGTTGAAACAATCTGATCAAGAAAATGAATAACCATAGCAGGCCATAAGATAAAATAAGAAATATGCTTGAGTTAATACTGATATACAAAAATGATAGGATAAATAAGAAGAGACAGCTCTTCCTTATAGAAGAATTCCAGTTAACAAATGTAGAAAGAGTGAGGAAGACACAAAATTATCATTAAGCAAACACAACAGTGAAATGGTAAGCAAGATCGACTAGCAGACGCCAAAATCCATGGGAAAAAAAAGGAAAAACTAGATATTTGCATAGTTTCAAAGTATCGCTCCCAAAATATTTATTAATTACAAAGAGAAAAATAGTAGCTTTATAGTGAAGAAACCTAGCAGACACCATCCTAGCCAAGTGAGCAAGACATAATCAGACATGCACTGAGAAAAGCACAACACGATTGTCATATTCTTGAAGAAACCAAAAGGGGCAACCTCAATCCAGCCATGAGAAAACATAAATAAACCCAAATTGTCATCAGTCATGAGAGACCAGGGAAGACTAAGGAGCCTCTCCAGATGGGAGGAGACAAGGAGACAACACAACTAAAGGCAGATTGAGTCCCTAGTTGGACCCTGGGACAGAAGAACATTATGCAACGCTGGCAAGGTGTGAATAAAGTATGAAGTTTAGTAATTCGTGATGTACTCTGTTAGTTTTGGTAGATTTACCATGGTCACGTATGAGAACATTTGGGAGAGCTGAGCAAAGGTATATAGGAACTCACTGCACTATCTTTGCAACTTTCTATAAATCAAAAAAGTATTTTAAAAATAGGTACATAATAAGCATGTGCGAATGTTCTCATTTATAAAATTTAAAAGTTGAATTTGGCCGGGCGCGGTGGCTCAAGCCTGTAATCCCAGCACTTTGGGAGGCCGAGACAGGCGGATCACGAGGTCAGGAGATCGAGACCATCCTGGCTAACATGATGAAACCCCGTCTCTACTAAAAAATACAAAAAACTAGCCAGGTAAGGTGGTGGGCGCCTGTAGTCCCAGCTACTCAGGAGGCTGAGGCAGGAGAATGGCGTGAACCTGGGAGGTGGAGCTTGCAGTGAGCTGAGATCCGGCCACTGCACCCCAGCCTGGGCGACAGAGCGAGACTCTGTCTCAAAAAAATAAAATAAAATAAATAAATAAATAAATAAAAGTTGAATTTTAGATCTATTAAATGTTTAATAAATCCATGAAAAAATTACAACATATTATTTTATCAAAAAGAATATTAGGAGAATCAATCAGTCTGGAGAAAATCAGTAAGCACTGTCAGTATAAAATACAGTCAGTAATTGACAGTCTATCAAAATAATTTTACATAGTAGACAGCATTTCTGATTGATTAGTCTAAGATGAGTAGCTACTTTGACAGTAAAAAGACAAATAAATTGAATGAATCCATAGCTAGCCAAAAGGTTAACAAAATAGATGATTGGGTAGCGAAATAACATACATTATGAATCTAAGAACATTTTGAAAATCATATTATCATCTCAGAACTAGAAAAGTGTAGCTTGGTGGCTCTGGAAGTACTTGTCTTAATTGCTTAATGATAGCATTCTACAAAAACCACACCGTTTTCACTTGTAAAAGCTGAAGCTGGTCTAGATATGTGGAGAATGAGGAGAGATGGCATGTACTCCTCTTCTGAAAGTTGCAGTGTTTTGGGTTTGAGTCAGGATGTGGAATGGGAAGAGTTTCTTCTATATTTGCCACTTATAGCAAGAGTCAGCTTGGGAAGACGGTGTGGTGGGCGTTCATTTGGTCCTGACAAACCTCCACTGTTTTGAATACTCCAGATTGCCAGTAACACATCTGCTAAATGTTTGCTTCTTTGGGGGCTTAGTGGTGAACAATGCATTCAGTTGAAAATTTTTAACGTTATTTTTAACGTTAAGATGTTAAAACCATTGAAATTCCCAATTCTATTTTACTTTTTCTCAAAATATTTGATAATTTGAATTTTCACAAAGTTTCAGCACACTTATCATTCTAAGTAGGCCTTTCTATTTGTATAATCCTTTACATTTGTCAGAATTTATAGCCTAGTAGACATAAATTCAGTAACATATGGGGAAATTTGTTAGGAGAGGCCAAGAGATAACTTAGAAGACGTCGCAGGAAAAAAATCCTCCATGTCTGTACACAGTGACTCTGGATTCTCAACTTCCTGAGGATTCTTTACCTACATTGTTTCACTTCAAACGACCTTCCTCATTCAAGTGATTAAAGTTAGTAAAGAAGAAGAACTTTGAAATTTTACTTCTCGTGCTATATCATATTGAAATGGGTAATCTTGACAAATACAGCACAACATGAAACTCAGTGTAACCCTTTATTTCTTCTTCATTTTACAGAAGCTCACAGACTTTGGGGTTTCACTGTGAGGCATATGTGTACGTAATATTAACAATTCTAAAATACATTAATTTTTTACTTATGTGCATCAAAGTAGCTACTCGATATACATAATCTTATTATCCTCACAACACTGTTTAGATAAAGAAACTGGGGTTGTAAAGGTGCAGTACCCAGTGCAAGGCAGCAATCCTAGATTCAAACAGAGGCACGTTGATTCTAAGGCCAGAGTCATAAACCATTTAACATGACCACAACTGCCATACAAATATACGTTTAAAAACAGAGAAGAAATATAAAAGGCAGCATAACAACATGTAGATTTCCTTTAAAACCCTAACAGGAAATTTAAAAGATGGGTACATATATTTCTCATGTTTTTCTTGTTTATTTTGTTTTTTTAATAATTTTTTTTTTTTTTTTTTTTTTTTGAGACAGGGTCTTGCTCTGTTGCCCAAATTGGAGGGCAATGGCGCGATCACAGCTCACTGCAACTTTAACCTCTTGGGCTCAAGCAATTCTTCTGCTTCCGCCTCCTGAGTAGCTGGGACCACAGACATGCACCACCGTGCCTGGTTAATTTTTAATTTTTTGTAGAGATGGTGGGTCTCCCTGTGTTGCTGAGGCTGGTCTCATGTTCAAGCAATCCCCCTGCCTCGACTTCACAAAGTGCTGGGATTACAGGGGTGATCACCACACTCAGCTTTTTAAAAATTTTTGTGGGTAAATAGTAAGTGTATACATTTATGGAGTACAGGAGATTTTTTTTTTTTTTTTTGACAGGGTCTCGCTCTGTCATCCAGGCTGGAGTGTAGTGGCATGATCATGGCTCGCTGCAGCCTCAACCTCCTGGTATCAAGGGATCCTCCCCTCTCAGCTTCCCGAGTAGCTGGTACTACAGGACTGTGCCACTATGCCCAGCTAATTTCTGTATTGTTTGGAGAGATGGGGCATTGCCATGTTGTCCAGGATGGTCTTGAACTACTGGCCTCAAGTGATCTTCCTGCCTCAGCCTTCCAAAGTGTTGGGACTACAGGCGTGAGCCACCACCCACCAGTCATGAGAAGTTTTAATACAGGTATGCAAAGCATAATAATCGCATCACGGAAAATGAGGTATCCATCCCCTCAAGCACTTATCCTTCGTGTTACAAACAATCCAGTTATACTCTTTAAGGTGTTTCTTTGTTTGTTTTTTGAGATGGAGTCTCACTCTGTCACCAGGCTGAAGTGCAGTGGTGCGATTTTGGCTCACTGCAACCTCTGACTCCGTGGTTCAAGCGATTCTCCTGCCTCAACCTCCTGAGCAGCTGGGATTACAGGCATGCACCACCACGCCCAGCTAATTTCTGTATTTTTGGTAGAGATGGGGTTTCACCATGTTGGCCAGGATGGTCTCCATCTCCTGACCTTCTGATCCGTCCCCCTCAGCCTCCCAAAGTGCTGGGATTACAGGCGTGAGCCACCACACCCGGCCTCTTTAAGTTATTTTAAAATGTACAATGAAATTATTATTGACTATAGTTACCCTGTTGTGCTATCAAATAACTGGGTCTTATTCATTCTTTCTATCTACTTTTTGTACCCATTCCATCCCCTCTTCCCTGCCAACTCCTACTACTATTCTCACACTCTGGTAATCATTTTTTTACTGTCTATCTCCGTGAGTACAGTTGTTTTGATTTTTAGAACCCACAAATAATTTACTTATGTGCACCAAAGTAGCTACTCGATATACATAATCTTAATATCCTCACAACATTGTTTAGATAAAGAAACGGAGGTTGTAAAGGTTCAGTACCCAGTGCAAGGCAGCAATCCTAAATTCATGCAATATTTGTCCTCTGTGCACGGCTTATTTCACTGAACATAATGACCTCCAGTTCCGTCAGTGTTATTGCAAATAACAATCTCATTCATTTTTGCAGCTGCATGTTACCCCATTGTGTATTAGTACCACATTTTCTTTATACATTTATCTGTTGATGAACACAGGTTACTTCCAAATCTTGGCTATTGTAAACAGTGCTGCAGTGAACATGAGAATGCAGATATCTCTTCTATATACTGATTTCCTTTGAATAGATACCCAGTGGTGGAATTGCTGGATCATACGGTAGTTCTATTTTTAGTTTTTTGAAGAACCTCCAAACTGTTCTCCACAGTGGTTATGCTAATTTACATTCCCAAAAACAGTGTATGAGGGTTCCCTTTTCTCCACATCCTCGCCAGCTTTTATTATTGCCTGTCTTTTGAATGTAGGTCATTTTAACTGGGGTGAGATGATATCTCATTGTTGTTTTGATTTGCATTTTTCTGATGATCAGTGATGTTGAGCACCTCTTCATATGCCTGTTTGCCATTTTATGCCTTCTTTTGAAAAATGTCTATTCAAGTATTGTGCCATTTTTTAATTAATTTTTTTCTATGGAGTTGTTTGAGCTCCTTATATATTCTGCTCATTAATATCTTGTCAGAACAGTAGTTTGCAAATATTTTCTCCCATTCTATCATTGTTTTGTCACCTTGTTGATTGTATCCTTTGCTGTGCAGAAGCCTTTTAATTCGATGTGATCTCATTTCTCCATTTGTGCTTTAGTTGTCTGGCTTGTGGGACGTTACTCAAGAAATTTCTTCCCAGATCAGTATCCTGGAGAGTTTCCCCCATGTTTTCCTGTGGTGGTTTCATAGTTTGAGCCTTTAAGTCTTTAATCTATTTTGATTTAATTTTTGCATATGGTGAGAAATAGGGTCTGGTTTCATTCTTCTGCATGTGAGTGTCAGTTTTCATAGCACCATTTGCTGAAGAGACTGTCTTTTCTCCAGTGTATGTTCTTGGCACCTTTGTCAAAAATGAGTTCACTGTAGGTGTGTGGGTTTATTTCTGGGTTCTATATTCTATTCTATTTGTCTGTTTTTATGCCCGTACTATGCTGTTTTGGTTATTCTACCTCCATAGTATAATTTGAAATCAGGTAGTGTGATTTCTCCAATTTTGTTCTTTTTGCTTAGGATCGCTTTGGTTATTCTGGGTCGGTCTCTTATGATTCCATATAAATTTTAGGATTTTTTTTCTATTTCTGTGAAGAATGTCATTGGTATTTCAATTGAGATTGCATTAAGTCTGCAGATTGCTTTGGTAGTGTGGACATTTTAACAATATTGATTCTTCCAATCCATGAACATGGAATATCTTTCCATTTTTGTGTCCTCTTCAACTACTTTCATCAGTGTTTTATAGTTTTCATTATACAGATCTTTTACTTCTTTGGTTAATTCTGAGTATTTTTATTTGTGGCTATTGTAAACAGAATTACTTTTTCATTTCTTTTTCAGATTGTTCACTGTTGGCATATAGAAATGCTACTGACTTTTTGTATGTTGATTTTGTATCCTGAAACTGTAGTGAATTTGTTCATCAGTTCTGATTTTGTGTGTGTGTGTGTAGTCTTGAGGTTTTTCCAGATATAAGATCATATCACATGCTAACAAAGATAATTTGACTTCTTCCTTTCCAATTTGAATGCCCCTTATTTATTTCTGTTTGATTCCTCTAGCTAGGACCTCCAGCACTATGCTGAGTAACAGTGGTGAAAGTGGAAATCCTTGTTGTGTTCCAGATCTTAGAGGAAAGGCTTTCAGTGTTTCCCCATTCGGTATGACACTAAATGTTTGTCTGTCATATATGGGTTTCATTATATTGAGGTATGTTCCTTCTATACCCAGATTTTTGAGGGTTTTTATCATGAAGGGATGTTGAATTTTATTCAATGCTTTTTAAGCATCAATTGAAATGATAATATGGTTTTTGTCCTTCATCTTGTTGATATGATATATGAAATTGATTGATTTGTATATGCTGAACTATTCTTATATCCCAGAGATAAATCCCATTTGTTTATGATGAATGATCTTTTTAACATATTGTTGAATTTAGTTTGCTAGTATTTTGTTGAGAATTTTTGTTATTTTGCAAATAACAATCCCATTCATTTTTGCAGCTGAAGAGTACCCCATTGTGTATTAGTACCATATTTTATTTATACATTTATCTGTTGATGAACACAGGTTACTTCCAAATCTCGGATATTGTAAACAGTGCTCATCAGAGATATTGGCCTATAATTTTCTTTTTCTCATGTGTCTTCATCTGGTTTTGGTATCGCAAAAGCACTGGCCTTGTAGAATTACTCTGGAAGTATTCTATCCTCCTCTATTTTTAAAAATAGTATGAGTAGGATTGGTAGTAGTTCTTCTTTAAATATTTGGTAGATTTCAGCAGTTAAGTCATTGGATCCTGGGATTGTCTTTACTGGGAGAGTTTTTATTACAGCTTCAATCTCATTTCTTACTGTTCTATTCAGATTTTTGATTTCTTCATGGTTCAGTCTTGGTAAGTTGTATGAATCTAGGAATTTGTCCATTTAGGCTAGGTTTTCCAGTTTTTTGGCATATAGTTGCTCAAAGTAGCCATAATGATCCTTTGAATTTTTGCAGTAACAGTTGTAATATCTCTTTCTCATCTCTGATTTTATTTATCTGGATCTTCTCTCTTTTTTCTTAGTCTGGCTAAAGGTTGTCAATTTTGTTTAACTTTTCAGAAAATCAACTTTTGTTTCATTGATCTTTTGTATTGTTTTCTTCATTTCAATTTCATTCATTTCTTATCATTTCTTTTATTCTACTAATTTTGGGTTTGGTTTGCTCTTGCTTTTCTAGTTCATTAAGATGTATCATTAGGCTGTTTATTTGAAGTTTCGTTCTTTTTTAAAGTGGGCACTTATAGCTGTAGACTTCTCTCTTAATACCGATTTTGCTATATCCCACAGGTTTTAGTATGTTGTGTTTCCATTATCATTTGTTTCAAGAAGTTTTTCAATTTTCTTCTTAATTTCTTTATTGACCCATTGGTCACTCAGGAGCACATTATTTTATTTCCATGTGTTTGTATAGTTTCCAAAATTCCTCTTATTTCTAGTTTTATTCCATTTATGACCAAAGAAGATGCCTCATATCATTTCAATTTTTTAAGATGTTTTAAGACTTGTTTTCTGACCTAACATATAATCTATCCTTGAGAATGACAGAACAATCCATGTGCTGAGAAAAAGACTGTGTATTCTGCAGCTGTTAGATAAAATGCTCTGTAAGTATCTAATAGGTCCATTTGTTCTATGTGCAGATTAAGTCCAACATTTCTTTGTTGATTTTCTGTCTGGAAGATCTGTCCAATGCTGAAAGTGGTATGTTGATGATGTCTCCAGCTATTATTGTACTGGGTCCTATTTATCTCTTTAGTTCTAATAATATTTCCTTTATAATATATCTGGGTGCTCCAGTGCTAGGTGTATATGTATTTAAAATTCTCATATCCTCTTGTTGAATTGAGCCTTCATTATTTTATAGTGATATTCTTTGTCTCTTCTTATAGGTTTTGTCTTGAAATCTATTTTGTCTGATATAAGTATAGCTACTCCTGCTCTTTGATGGTTTTCATTGGCATGGAATATCTTTGTCCATTCTTTTATTTTCATTCTGTGTGTGTCTTTATAGGTGAATTGCATTTATTGCAAGTAACCAATCACTGAGTCTTTTTTTTTTATCCATTTAGCCACTCTATGTCTTTTGATTAGAGAGTTTAGTCCATTTACATTCAATGTTATTATCCATCAGTAAGGATTTACTCTTGACATTTGGTTATTTGTTTTCTGGTTGTTTTGTGGTCTTTTCTTCTTTCTTGCTTGCTTTTTGTCTTTAGTGAAGGTGATTTTCCCTGGTGGTATGATTTATTCTCTTGCTTCTTATCTTTCTGTGTATCCATTGTGTATTGTTTGATTTGAGGTTACCATGAGGCTTGCAAATTTTATCCTACAACTCATTATTTTAACCTCATAACAACACTGTTTGCAAAAACAAACCAGCAAAAAGAAAACGAATAAAGCCTCTGTGCCTTAAATTCATCCCTCTGCTTTTTCACTTTTTGTTGTTTCTATTCAAATATTCTTGTGCCATGTCTTGAGAAGTTGTAGTTATTATTTTTTAGTGGATTATCATTTACTACTTTCTACTTAAGTCAAGAGTAATTTACACACCACAGTTACAGTGTGATAATATTCTGTGTTTCTCTGTATATTTACTATTACTAGTGAGTTTTATTCCTCAAATTATTTCTTCTTGCTCAACATTCTTTTCTTTCTGATTGAAGAACTTCCTTTAGCATTTCTTGTAGGACAGGTCTGGTGTTCATCAAATTGCTCAGCTTTTGTTTGTCTGGAAAAGTCTTTACTTTTCCTTCATATTGGAAGAATATTTTTGCTGCATATACTATTCTAGAGTAAGTTTCTTCCTTGAGCACTTTAAATATGTCATGCTACTCTCTCCTGGCATGTTAAGTTTCCACTAAAAAGTCTGCTGCCAGATGTATTGGAGCTCCTTTATATGTCTTTTTTTGTTGTTGTTGCTTTTAAAATTCTCTCTTTATCATTGACCTTTGGGAGTTTGACTATTAAATACTTTGCAGCAGTCTTCTTAGGGTTAAATCTGCTTGGCATTCTACAACCTTCTCGAATGTTGGTATCTTTCTCTAGATTTGGGGAGTTCTCTGATGTTATCCCTTTGAATAAACTTTCCACCACTACCTTTTCCTCTCCCTCTTCTTTAAGGCCAGTAACTTTTAGATTTGCTCTGTTGAGGCTATTTTCTAAGCTCCTGTAGGCATGCTTCATTGTTTTTTATTCTTTTATCTTCTGTCTCCTCTGACTGTATTTTCAAAAAGTCTATCTTCAAACTCACTTTTTTTTTTTTTTTTTTTTTGCTGTATCAGTTCTGCTATTAAAAGACTCTGATAAATTATTCAGTATGACAACTACATTTTCCAGCTCCAGAATTTCTGCTTGATTCTTTTTAATTATTTCAATCTTTTTGTTAAATTGACCTGACAGAATTCTGAATTCCTTCTCTATATTATCTTGAATTTCTTTGAGTTTCCTCAAAACAGCTATTCTGAATACTCTGCCTGAAAGATCACATATCACTGTTTCTCCAGGATTGGTCCCTGGTGCCTTACTTAGTTCATTTGGTGAGGTCATGTTTTTCTGGGTGGCCTTGATACTTGTAGATGTTTGTCTGTGTCTGGGCATTGAAGAATTATTTATTTATTTTAGACTTCACAGTCTGGGCTTGTTTGTACCCATCCTTTTGGGGAAGTCTTTCCAGATATTCTAAAGGGCTTAGGTGTGGTGATCTAAGCTGTATCTGCTTTAGGGGAAACCCAAAGCCCGCTAATGCTTCGGTTTTTGCAGACTTACAGAAGTACTGCCTTCATCGTCTTAGACAAGATCCAGCAGAATTCTCTAGATTACCAAGCAGAGACTCCTGTTCTCTTCCCTTCCTTCCTTCCTTCTTTCCTTCCTTCCTTTTTCTTTTTCTTTCTTTCTCTTTCTTTCCTTCTTTGTCTCTCTTCCTTTCCTTCCTTCCCTTCCTTTCCTTCCTTTCCTTCTCTTTCTCTTTCTTTCTCTCTTTCTCTTTCTTTCTTCTTTCTTTCTTTCTTTCTTTCTTTCTTTCTTTCTTTCTTTCTTTCTTTCTTTCTTTCTTTTTCTTCTTTCTTTCTTTCTCTCTCTCTCTCTCTCTCTGGTCTGAGCCACCTGGAGCTGGGAATGCAGTGGCACAAGCACTCCTATGGCCACCAGCACTGGGACTGTGCTGGGTTAGACCTGAAGCCAGCACAGCACTGGGTCTCACCCAAGGCCTGCTATAACCACTCCCTGGCTACTGCCTATGTTGTTCAAAGCCCTGGAGCTCTACAATTAGCAGGTGGCAAAGCCAGGCAGGCCTGTGTCCTTCCCTTCAGAGTGGTAAGTTCCCTCATGTCCTGAGTGGGTCCAGACATGCCATCTGGGAGCCAGGGACCACAGTAAAAAGCTCTGGAAATCTTCATGGTGTTCTATTGTACTGAGGCTGAGCTAGCCCTCAAACCACAGGATGCTGTCCTTTCCATAATTCCCTTCCCTTTCCAAAGGCAGAGGAGCCTTACCTCCTGGCCACCAATATCTTACTAAAATATTCAATATCTTACTAAATATTCAATATCTTACTAAAATATTGAAAAATGAGATTGACAATAGAGTGTCAGATCTCCAAGAACTTTATGTTCAAACTATAGTGAAAGGGGAATTGAAAACTGTTAAATGTGCCAATCTTGTTAAGATGCTGTCTGCCAGCCCCACTGAAAGTATTTAGAAAGTATTCTCTTAGATATGCTACGGAAAACCCAACTCATGCGTCTATATATCAATAGAACAATAGATGGCTATTGATATGGTTTAGATTTGTGTCCCTGCCCAAATCTCAGTTGAATTATAATCCCCAATAGTGGAAGAGGGGCCTGGTGGGAGGTGATTGGATCATGAGGGCAGATTTCCCCCTTGCTGTTCTCGTGATAATGAGTAATTCTTATGAGAGCTGATTGTTTAAAAGTGTGTCGCACCTCCCCTTTTTCTCTTTTCCTCCTGCTCTAGTTATGGAAGACGAGCCTGCTTCACCTTCGCCTTCCACCGTGATTGTATGTTTCCTGAGGCCTCCCCAGCCATGCTTCCTACACAGCCTGAAGAACAGACAGCCAATTAAACCTCTTTTCTTTATAAATTACCCAGTCTCTGGTAGTTCTTTATAACTGTGCAAGCACAGATTAATACAGCTGTCCATTTGATCATAAAATCTCTCTCTCTCTTTGCTGTTTTTTTTTTTTTTGGCCAGGAAAGTATTCTCATCCTTTCACCTTCATTATTCAGAGGTTGGGGAGAAGCGAGAGTACATTATACTCCAGAAAATGTAATCTTCACAAATACAGTTTCTATAGGAAGGGTGAAGGTGAGGAGAGTGCTAGAGGCAATATATTGTAGAGCCAATATATTGTGTATCCTTCTATTCAGAGTAACTGAGAGCAAATATAATGCTGACCAGAAGAACTGTGTCAAAAGAAACCTTGCTAAACACTAGGAATCAAGCAAGATGCTGTCTAATTTTCCTCCTCCTGATAAATCTGATGTGGATTGGACCAGTATACAAATAGACAAAGAACCCTTAAGGAATTCTAAAAACTCCTGTTGGCAAACACTGAGTTTGAGGTTTATTAGAGGAAAACAAGGAAAGAGATAGCCAAGAAGAGTCATCCTGGAGACTCCCTCATCCTTGAGGAGGGGCCATAAGAGTGTGCACAGGCACTATCTTGTACCCATTCTGGAATATCAAAGCACAATGTGGTAAAGGCTTGAAAAAATCCCCTCAAGCCATTCACAGATCCCACAGCAAAAACACTTTGAGCCCTGAAGTCTCCAGGAGCTTAAAAACAACCTGTGACCAGACACTGGCAGAAAAATAAGCTACTTAGACCTGGGGCAGCTCATGGGAAGACAAGCTTAAAATGAAACCTCACTCATCCCTGGTCATCAGGACAGCTGTGCACAGACCTAAGGCTGTGCTCTCCTGGGTGTCCCTGGAGATGTAGCCTCAGAATGTTGTCTCTGGATGATCACTGAGGTAGGGGAAGGCAAAAATTGTAAATTTCCCAAGCAGAGAAAGCAGCAGCCTCCAAGCTGCACTTATTACCAACAGCAAAGGGTGAAAATGTAACAGATGAAGGGGAGTTAAGCACAACCGTTGGCCAAAATGTAGTCAATGTAGACTCCAAGTACCACCCTTAGAAAGCCGGGCCCAGAACAGGAGTGTGGTGGTGCACGCCTGTGTCCCAGCTACTCAGGAGGCTCAGGCAGGGGAATTGCTTGAATCAGGGAGGTGGAGGTTGTAGCGAGCAGAGATTCTACCACTGCACTATAACTTGGGTGACAGAATGAGACTCTGTCTAAAAAAAAGAAAAAAAAAGCCAGGCTAAAAATAAAAATAAAGAAAAAATCCCAAGCAATGACATCAGATTGCTGCATGCTGTGCAGACATCAAAGAGTTGGTCCAACCAAATCAGTAAACACAGTGACTGAACAACAAAACCTAAAAACCCCAGGAGGAGGGTGCATGTCCTCATCCAAAATTGCTACAATATATTATCTAAAATTTCCAGTTTTTAACCAGAAAGTATGAGACATGCAAAGAACTAGGAAAGTGTAGACCATGCACAGGAAATAAAATAGCCACTAGAAATTACAGTAAAGTTCTGAATACTTTCCCCCTACTGTAGGAAACAAAATTACCAAAATCTTACCAGGGGCAAGATATTGAATTTAATACAGAGAGACCTAAAAACAACTAAAGAAAATTATATTTATCAAGTCACATATAGATATGAGAACAATAATTCAACAAATAAATAATGTCAATAAAGATATAACAATTCTAAAAATAACCACACATAAATTCTGGAATCAAAAAATACAATAACTGAGATATAAATTTTACTAGAAGGATTCAACAGTAGATTTAATTTGACAAACAATATCACTACTGACCTTATGGAAATATAAAGGATTATAAGGGAATAATATGAATGACTGTATGCTGCAAAGTAGATGACAGAGATAAAATGAAAAAATCCTAGAAAGACCAAATTACTGAAACTGACTTAAGAAGAAATATAAAATATAAATAGACAATGAACAAGCAAATAAATAGAATACTTTTAAAACTTCTCATTAAAAAAAAAGCTCAGATGCAGATGGCTTTAGTGGTGAATGCTACGAAACATTTAAAGACCACCAATCCTTTACTAACTTTTCCAGTAAATAAAGGAAAGGAAACACTTTCCCACTTGTTCTTCGAGATCACTATTATCATAATAGCAAAATCAAAAATATATGTATTTTTAAAACTACAAACCAACATCTTTCAGGACTATAGATGCAAAAAATCCTCAACAAAATACAAGCAAACCAAATCTAGTAACATATAAAAAGACGTATACAACATGACTGAGTACGATTTACTAAGAAATGGAAGATTGGCTTAACATCCAAAATCAATGTACTATATGCCGTATTAATAAAGGACAAAATACGTGACTATTTAAATAGATGAACAATAACAATTAGACTACATCAGACACTCTTTCATGATTAAAACCTACCCTAGGAACTAGGACTAGAGGAAAATCTAAATCCAATGAGCAGTATCCGTGAAAAGCCTGCAGCGAACATCATACGAAACAGTAGAGTTCGGAATGCTTTCCCCCAATGTAGGAAATACAACAAGGATATCTCTTTCCTCTTGCATTCAACATTGCACTGGAGGTTTTAATAAGGTCAAATGGATTTAAAAATTAAAGAAAAGGAATTTAGATTAGAAAGAAATAATTTTCTTTATTTTTTATTTTTTTATTGAGATGGAGTCTCACTCTGTTGCTCAGACTGGAGAGCAGTGGCACTATCTCGGCTCACTTCAAGTGATTCTCCTGCCTCAGCCTCCCGAGTAGCTGGGATTACAGGTGTCCACCACCACACCTGGCTAATTTTTTGTATTTTTAGTAGACACAGGGTTTCACCGTGTTAGCCAGGATGGTCTCAATCTCCTGACCTCGTGATCCGGCTGCCTCAGCCTCCCAAAGTGCTGGGATTACAGGCGCGAGCCACCACACCCGGCCTACTTATGTCTTCTTTTAGTTCTATCAATTTCTATCAATTTCTGCCTCATGTATTTTATTGCTCTGTTATCAGGTGCATACACAGGATTGCTTTCTATTCTTGAAGTACTGACCACTTTAACATTAGACAGTACCTTTCTTTACTATTGGTAAGTGTTTTTGTCCTAAAGTGTATTTTTTTCTGAAATTAATATAGATATTCCAGTCTTCTTTTGATTAGTGTTACTAGAGTATACCCTTATTCATTCCTTTATTTTTAATCTAGCTGTCTTTATATTGGAAATGAGTTCTTATAGACAACATACAGTTGGGTCTTGGACTCTATCTATATCTATAGATCTACCTTTATCTATATCTATAAATATATTTTATATATAAATTTTTTAATATATATAAACATTTTTTATGTATAAAAATATATAAAACAGAATATATATATTCTGTTTTAATGGCTGCATTTAGATCATTCACATTTTAAGCAGTTATTTATGTGAATGAATTAAATTCTACCATGCTTCTAATTGTTCTATACTCACTGAATTTATTTTTTCCCTCTTTTTCTGCCTTCTCTGATTTAATTGAGCACTTCATATGATTTCATTTCATCAAAATAATTCATTGTGCTTCATTTAAAAATAATTGTTCCTCTAGAGTTTACAGTATACATTTTAACTAATTTAAGTCTAGCTTTAAATAATGTAAGATACTTACATAACATATTTTACATGAAGTAGTGCAAGTATCTTATGGCAGAGTATTTCCAATTCTTCCTTCTCATTCTTTGTGACATTGCTGTCATTCATTTATCCAAATGCTACACTCACTCAATGCATTGTACTATTATTTAACTATCATCTTTTAGATAAGAATAGAAAACTTGAAAACTATTTGATCTACATTTATTCTACCTATGACATGCTTCCTTTATTTACATAGATCTAAATTTATGACTTACCATTTTCCTTCTGCATGGAGAAATTTTAACTTTTATTACAGAGGAGGTCTGCTGGTGATGAATTCCCTTAGGTTTTGTATAAGAAAGTCTTTGTTTCTCCTTCACTTTTGAAGAACCATTGCTCCGGATATAGAGTTATAAATTGGTCTTTTTATTCCTTCAATATCAAGTTTCACTCCACTTTCCTCTTGTTTGCTTGGTTTCTGATGATACGCTTGTTGTAATTCTAATTCTTGTTCTTCTATATGTAAAGTGACTTTTCTTCCCTTGTGGCTTCTTTCAAGACTTTTCTCTTTGCTTTTCTGTGGTTTTCATATGATGGTATTCCCTGGTGTGGTTTTCCTAAGGCATTGGTCCTGCTTGGTATTCTCAGAGCTCTCTGGTAACTGTGATTTGATTTCTGTCATTAATTTTAGAAAGTTTTCAGCCATTATTACTTTAAATATTTCCTCTACTGCATTCTCTATTTTTCTCTTTATGGATTCCAATTATGTACGTGTTGCACCTTTTAAATTTTTCACACAGTTCTTGGATGGTCTATGGTGGGATTTTTTTTTTTTTTTTCATTTTTTTTTTCTCTTTGCTTTTCAGTTTAGGAAGTTACTGTTGACTAATTATCAGGCTCATTGATTCTATCCTTGGCTGTGTCCAGTCTTCTGATGAGCCCATCTAAAGCATTCTTTATTTCTCTTAGTGTGTTTTGATTTCTAGCATTTACTTTCATCTGTGCTTTCATTATGCATCCATTCTGGCATGGTGTCTACTTTTTCCATTACAACCTTTATATGTTAATTATTATTTGAGGTTCCTGCCTGATAATCCCAGCATCTGTGTCATGTCTGAGTCTGGGTCTGATGGCTATTTTAAAAATCTTTTTGCATGCCTTAAATTTTTTTTTCTGAGGAAGCTGAACATGTATCATGTGCTAGAAACTGAAGTAAATCAGCTTTTAGTGTAAATATTTATGTTACCTAGGCTAGGAATTGGGATATGTTTAATGTTTGTGTACTTATATGGCACAGGTGCTCAAGTATCCTTGTTCTTTGTTTTTTGTTTTTGTTATTTTGTTTATTTTTTCTCAAGTAATCTGTCTTTTATTGGTAATGCCATTCAGACACATTTTTCTTTTGCTAAACAATTGAAAATAGATTACAGAAATCATATTTTACCTCTAAATACTTCCGTATGTCATGCATCTTCTCCAACAGAAGTATTCACTACACCTAAAAAAATCAACATTATTTCAGTATTGTTCATACTCAGATTGCCGCAATCATTCCTCAAATGTCCGTAACGGTTTTTGTCTTTCCTATTGACTTTAGACTTCCCCAAGTATTCTTCCTAGAAAGAGCCTGTGCCTTGCAGATCTTTCAGCTATCACCCACTGTTACACTGGTACACTTTCGGCGTGGCGATAGGGAATGAACACGCAAAGCATTCTGTAATTTTACGATTAAATCTCAGTCTTTTAGGGAGACCGTGTGTCTGGGCTGTGACTTTCACAAGTGTTTCTCCAGTGCCGCAGCTTTTCCCTCCTGGGTTACTTCCCTTCCTGGCTGCAGTGCTCCCCATCTGTTTCTTTGCAGTGTTGACTCTAGTTCCACCTTTCCCTGCTCCAACCTGCAGGTGAAACAGGAGAGCTAGGGGCATCTGAATTGAGAGAAATGCCTTTTTCCTGGCATTTCTTTCCCCTGGCTTATCACTGCTTCTCTCTGGAGAGCAAGTGTCATGGGGAAAGGTCTGGGCATATGACCCAGTGACTCCTCTTCCCCTTTCCATGACAGAGCCACGAGAGGGTCTTTCTGAGATCGTCACCATACCTGGCAGGGTTCCTATGGTGGTTCCTCTAAGACTACATTCCCCAGAGTTTCTCATTATTGGGCCGGTCCATCCTCAGTCTTACTCAATTTATCAAAATTACCACTAAAGTATCCATGTACCAGTTTCTGGCTCCAGTGGCTTCTTGTTCAGGTAAGAAGATCATGGCTGTGACTCTCTGTGTTCACCTGGCTCTCCAGATTGTGGAGTTGTACTTTGACTTGTGATCTCAGTTTTCTGATATGTGCAGGACATGTCATTGGATTTCAGTTTGTCAGCTTTTTCTTGTTTTAAGTATGTGAGTTACAACTTCCAAGTTCTTTGCATAAAACTGGAAATCCCAGTATGATCTAATTCATCAAATGCTGGCTTGAGAATGAAAGGTGAGGTTCAGTTCTTGCATATACCAATGTGGGATTCTGGACAGACAACATCAAGTGGTTTTGCTTTGTCAGAGCACAGTCCATGAAGCAGGAGTACTAAGGCAGGTGGGTCTAACTGCATATTAATCAAAACATGTAAAATCACACTTTAAAAAGAGGGCAATAATTTACATTATAGAAGGTTGTAATAATTCATTACATGGCTAAAATTCTAGTTTTTTTTAAAACTGGGTGTTCGTATATTGTATTAACGAGATAAAAATCCAGTAAAAGAAACTTACAATTTCACTTATTAATTCAAGTTGAAACAGAAAGGAAGACAAATTACTACTAAAGCACTGCAAGCTATAGGCAAATAAAAGAGGTTACAAGATACTGAAATCCTTAGGATTCAAAGAGATGGGAGATTCTGTAATTACTAATAGAACTAGGATAACTCCACACAAGAAGACTGGAAATTGTTCTAGTATGAATTTGAGTTGAATTTCAAATTTCACATAATGGCCCCATTATTAGTTTTCTTTTTCCAGCATGGGGCAGATGAGGAAGTGTTTAATGAACTCAGTTTTATTATACCACAGATTAGATTTACCCAAGAATAAGAACCATGTGATTACTCTACTGGCAAACTACTTGATTTGAAGTACAGGGAGTGTTGACAATATTTTAACTTCAAGTTAGATTGTGGAAAGTTCACCTAACTGGACATGGTTCTTTTACCTAGTTGGAAATCTAACAGAGAACCTATGAAACACTGAGATCACAGCAGAGAAAGAATAATAATTTTGTTAAAACCACTTTACAAATGGAGGTCTCCTCACATTCGTCTTTCTAGTTATTTTCTCCCAGCAAAGGGTTTTTCCTTATATCGCTATTGTTACAAAGCGGCTATTCAGTAGAGAAGTCACTGAGATTTTATTATCAATGTTCACCACTAGGAAAGAAAAGGAAAGAAAGTTGATATGGGTAGGGCTTGGGTAATCGTATTTTTTTCCTTTTATGAGATTTGAAGGCCAGGCGCGGTGGCCCAAGCCTGTAATCCCAGCACTTTGGGAGGCCAAGGCGGGCGGATCATGAGGTCAGGAGATCGAGACCATCCTGGCTAACACGGTGAAACCCCGTCTCTACTAAAAATACGAAAAAAAAAAAAAAAAACCAACTAGCTGGGCGAGGTGGCGGGCGCCTATAGTCCCAGCTACTCGGGAGGCTGAGGCAGGAGAATGGCGTAAACCTGGGAGGCAGGGCTTGCAGTGAGCTGAGATCTGGCCACTGCACTCCAGCCTGGGTGACAGAGCGAGACTCCGTCTCAAAAAAACAAAAGAGATTTGAATGTCCGTACTTATCCTAAAGAATAAAAAAACGGAGGGAGGAGCTAAATAAAATCATCTTCTAAATGCAACTAAATTAAATTACTTCTAATTCAATAAAATTAGAATATCAAAAGATGAAAACTGAAAATTTGTTCTTGTGACCTTTCATGATATTTAGGCATCTGGCTTCTTAGATCAAGTAATCAACACACTAATTAACACTACATTTTTTTCCGAATGTCAAAACTGTCATCTGCATTTCAATGTTATCATTGTATAAGATTAAAAGAAAAAGAGGTTGCTCATCAGTGAGATCACCATTATAAATTTATCTCAATGACTATGTAGTGGAGACAAAGGCCTTGCAATCCAGGATATGTGGGTACATTTGAGGATGGCTCCAATTTACACATACAATGACCTAGGTCACTGCATTGAAAGTGCCTGGTCAGCCTGCACAGCCGTGGGTAACTTCATCAATCAAACCAAGAATCCCTGCGGGAGACGCCGTGCTTCACAAAGAACCACCTGATAGTTTGTTAAAACCACCCCAGAGAGCCCTGTTCAGTAGGTCTGGGTGGGGCTTGGAGTTTGCCTAAGAGGCTGCAGACCATGCCTGTTGGAGGCAACTTTGCACGGTGTTTCTGTGTCTTATGGCAGCCTTCCTCCTAGGCTGTCTTTTCAAGGGTGATGTTATAGCAAACAGCTTTGGAAGACAGAAATGGTGTCTCCCTTCAGGCCAGAGGACATATTTGTTTCCTGTCCAGGATAATATATAGTAAGTTCCCTTGGAACCCCCCTATAAGACTGAGGTTTCCTAAGCTCAGATTTGCTTAGCTGTGAAACAGACCCACCGAGTATGCGACATCCTCTTGAACCACCCCCATTGCCCTTGAGATAGAGGGCAAGAAAAACCGTGCACATGAAGCTTTGACGTCTGGATTTTTTTTTTTTTCAGTCATTACTGCTTCGAGGTGAAAGCACTACCGACTGTGAACTGAAGACGTTTCAAACATTCAGATAAACTTAGTCCTTTAACTATAAAGGCACTACTCTCCGGAGGGAGTTGGATATTAGCCCTCTCAGATAACAAGACAATTCATTACTATGTGGTCTTAGCAACACATAAAGAAATACAAACCAGAAAGTCTTCCTTGCCTCCCGGAGGCTGGCTTAGGTGTCCCTCACCTGTGTTCGTGTAAGCTCGAACTTTCCAGTTACATATGAAATCAGCAGTTAGTCTATAAACCACCGCTAGCCCCCCAGCACCAGCTGATTCAAGTTAAACTCACAGTTCCCTGAGCTCTGCCGCTTACTACATAACTAGCAAAGCAGCTGCAGTTTCTCCTTTGTCAAGGGGAGCTAATAACGCTACCTTTCTCTAATTGTCTTAAGGATTTGAGGAAACAATAAAAATGCTTATAAAAGCACCCAGCACAGCATCCAGCCTACAAAAGTGATTATTTTCAAAATTGCTTTTTGACCTTTTGCAACTGAATTGGAAACTACATCTGAGGCCAAGAAGTGCCTGGTTGCTGCACTGGCTGGTGAGCGTGAAGCCAGAGCCACCGGGAGCAGTTACCCACATCCCGCTGTGGGATCCCCGGCCGCTGGCAGAGCACTGGCAGAGCAGAAGGCTGGAGGAGGGTCCTGGAGAGGCGGCCTCTGTGGATGTTGAGTTTTGGCTCTCCGCACAGCGGTGGGGATTGCCAGAGAAAGCGTGAGGCTCCCTGGTCAGCACTGAGGGCAGACACTTTGTAAAGATACCCCTTTTGTCTTTTAAAGCTGGGAGCCTAGAGGATCTCCCGGGGCTGTTCCCTCTGTATTTTTTCAGTGCTAATCTCTTCCTAGGAGAGGTTCCATCACCTGCAACACCAACCTTTATTTAGTGCCTGCTGCTGTCGAATGATGGGCCACATACCCCAGTTCTCCCCTGCAGTGCAGGCGGCCAGTGAAGGACTCAGGGGGCACCTTGGCACTTCTCATACGATAAGGAGAGGAACGGATGCGAATCCACACCAAATGAGGAATCCACACCAAACGAGGATGGGCATCGCTGAGAAGCCAGGGCCTGGCGGCTCCTGCCCCGCCACTGCCACTGCAAGCATCCTTTCAATCCTTCCTGCGGGACCTCCCAGGCTCCACAGCACCCTGCACTGAGGGGCCTCTTCAGAAACATCCTCCATGTCACTGGCTTCCCGTCACCTAGAGACGTGGTTTGGATCTGTGTCCCTGCCCAGCTCTCATGTTGAATTGTAATTCCCAGTGGTGGGAGGTGGGGCCTGGTGGGGGTGAATGGCTCATGGGGGTGGTTTCTCATTGTTTAATACCATCCCCTTAGCGCTGTGCCAGTGATAGAGTTCTCACGAGATCTGGTGGTTTTAAAGTGTGTGGCACCTGCCCCCTCAATCTCTCTTCTCCAGCCCCCACTTCGCCTTGGGCCATAAGTGGAAGCTCCCTGAGGCCTCTCCAGAAGCAGATGCTGCCATGCCTCCTGCACAGCCTGGAGAACCGTGAGCCAATTAAACTTCATTTCTTTATGCATTACCCAGTCTCAGGTTTTTATTTTTAATTTTTATTATTGTTATTTTTTTGAGACGCAGTCTCCCTCTGTCGCCCAGGCTGGAGGGCAGTGGCACGATCTGGGCTCACTGCAAGCTCCACCTCCCGGGTTCACGCCATTCTCCTGCTTCAGCCCCCCAGGGACTAGCTGGGACTACAGGCGCCCACCACCACGCCCGGATAATTTTTTTGTATTTTTAGTAGAGACGGGTTCCACCGTGTTAGCCAGGATGGTCTCGATCCCCTGACCTCGTGATCCGCCCGCCTCTGCCTCCCAATCAGGTATTTCTTCACAGCAGCAGGAGAATGGGCTGATCCACGGAGCAAACTCGTTTGCTGTGGTGCTGAGGCCCCAGCCAGGCACATCAGCACTGCCCTCTCCGCCTCACAAAACCAGCAGTACTGGGCCCAGCCAGGGACCAGAGAAGGCTGAATGGACATCAATAGTTGACCGTATGCAGTGCTAGGGAGGAAATGCTGTTTTAAGTGAATCCGTTGAAAATCTGGTAACTTTTTAAAAGCACGTTTTTGGGCAAATTCCTGTCTTGGAAATACGGGAGGCAAGAGTGCAGCGCGGAGTACGCCCCCCCACCCCCATCTGGAATTCTGTTCTACAGTCGCTCCACCTGGTGATAAGGTGATCTCCAGGCCCAGGAAACTGGAGGGAAACCCCCTTGGGCCTTCCAGGTGAGGGAGTCAGGGCGGTGAGTCTCTGCTTCCTCCCAACCCCAGAAAAGTAAGTGTCAGGTGTCCCCCAGCACCGCAGCTGGAGAACCTTTGCTCAGCAAATAAGGCAAGTTTTCTATGATTCAGGGGACGCAGTCACCTTTTTTCAGTGTTAAGCAATTCCTCCCCGTTTTTGTCATTCTCCTTTTCCCAGCAGTCTTAATTTATTCCCAGGTGTATCATATAAAAAGCCGGCAGGCTCCAGTTTCCCGTGGCTTTTCTGCCACCGTTGGTGTTCACCACCCTAAGTGCATTTCTGCAGGCAGAGCTTCTGTGGGACTCCCACTCGGGCCTGAACGTTTGTGTCATTGATACGTTGAAATCTTCACCCCCAAAGTGGTAATTTTAGGAGGCTGGGCCTTTGAGAGGTGGGTCATGAGGGTGGAACCCACACGAATGGTATTAGTCTTTATGACAGAAACGGCAGAGAGCTCCTTCATACCTACCCACCTGAGGATGCAGCTACTGTGTCAGGAGTTGGTTCCTTCTGGTGGTTCATCGTCTGGCTGACTTCAAGAATGAAGCTGTGGACCTTCACAGTGTGTGTCACAGCTCTTAAACGTGGCACAGACCCAAAGAGGGAGCAGCAGCAAGATTTATTGTGAGGAAGGAAAGAACAAGGCTTCCACAGCATAGAAAGGGACCCAAACACGTTGCTGCTGCTGGCTGGAGGTGGCCAGCTTTTATTCCCTTATTTGTCCCCAACCATGTCCTGCTGATTGGTCCATTTTACACTGTGCTGATGGATCCATTTTACAAAGCACTGATTGGTCCATTTTACAAACCTCTAGCTAGCCACAGAGAGATGATTGGTGCATTTTTACAGAGTGCTGATTGGCACATTTTACAAACCTGTAGCTAGCCTCAGAGCACTGATTGGTGCGTTTTACAATCCTAGCTACAGAGTGCTGATTGGTGCATTTTACAATCCTCCTGTAAGACAGAAAAGTTCTCCAAGTCCCCACCTGACCCAGAAATCCAGCTGGCTTTACCTCTCAACTTCATACCATCTTTGAAGATGACTGCCAGCTAGAGCTACTGCTTGAATTCTGTTCACTTCCTGCAGCCAGAGTGCCAGCCCAAGCTGTCACTGGGAGGCTGGGTATCATGGCCAGCGATGACACCCCACTGCCCTTTGCTCTCCAGACAACTGCCGACTTCCAAACAGGAGCTGTGTCCTCTCTGACCAGGGCCAGTGACTGACATGGGTGCAGAAGCTACCCCAGCAGGGTCCTTCACATGGCTCCCATGGGACAGGGCAGAAGCCAGTTTGAGTGTAGACCACCCCCATTCCCCTTGACCTGAGAACATCCCCACTAAATCAGTTGAACTTGAATACCTTCTCCAGGCTCTGCTTCTAGGGCACCTAGCTCAAGACAAGGGCAAGATTATTTTTAAAGGAAAGCAATCTGGATGTGTTATAAGATTTTGTTTCATTTTTTTTTGTGTGTGGCTGTTTTTCTGATTCATGTTTACTAATTCTGCAATGTGGGCAACTGGAAAACAAAGGCTGTCATTTTCAGCAGCACCGTGCCATTGTTTCAAGAATTATATTCCTAGCTTTTAACATTCACTAACAAATAGAGGCTAATATACTTTCCTGTTAACACAGCACTGATGTAATGACATTCTGTTTGAAAAACGTCATCCACACTAGATAAACACATGTAAGTCAAATTAAAATGGGTGCATGTATCACGTTATACTTACACAACAGTAACATGTTAAACATTTAAAGCAAGGGAAACATATTGCAACAAACTATTTCAGATGGCATGGTTTGAGCTTTCTATTCTGGTTTGAAAGATTTCATTTCTATAATGGAAAACCCCAATGTTAATATTTGTCTTGAAGAAATACATTAAGTAATTCTCCCGTTATCCAATTACCAACAGCAGTGAGAAGAACCTGACATCTGTCAGTCAGGGGGTAATAAAAACGCAGAGCCATTCATATGTCCAGGCCATGGTGATATGTACACATCCTCTTCCCACTTACAATTCCATATTCAGAGAAATAAATCAGAAGGGAGACCAGACAAAGGCAAGGGAAAACATCCACAGGTGATTGAAAACACCAGCTTAGGCATGACTCCACACACCGCCACCCACCTTACCAGCTTTCCCCTTTTCCCCAAGTCTGGGTTTTTCTTTTATTCCTACCCTTTTGTTCACAGCTTAAAAAATGACTTGCTTTTAGAAAAAAATTCTGAATGGTAAGGTCAGGTGGGAGGGGGAAAGGGTTGTAGATTCACACAGGCACTGGATAGGTGCAGGGAAAGATGACCTTTAAATTCCCTGGCCGGGCACGGTGACTCATGCCTGTAATCCCAGCACTTTGGGAGGCTGAGGTGGGGCGGGTCACCCAAGGTCAGGAGTTCGAGACCAGCCTGGCTAACATGGTGAAACCCCGTCTCTACTGAAAATACAACAAATTAGCCAGGCATGTGCCTGTAATCCCAGCTACTCAAGAGGCTGAGGCAGAAGAATCCCTTGAACCTGGGAGGTGGAGGTTTCAGGGAACCCAGATCACACCATTGCACTCCAGTCTGGGTGACAGAGTGAAACTCCGTCTAAAAAAACACACAATTCTCTTACCACTCAAAGATACTGTGACTCCAAGAATTGTATCTAGACAATGTATTTATGCCTCTCTAAATGGTTACCTCTCTATACATGTTTATTCTTAGTCATTTTCAGTAGTCATTAAAAAAATTATTAAATACAAATTTCATTATTCATTGAAAACATGAAATAAACACGAGGTGTTTAATATGATGGTAAAAAAAGAATGCCAAGGAAATTGTTTTTATTAATGACATATTTATAGATCATACAAAACCCAAAGAGAATTAGTATTGGTTCAATTAAAAGGTAATTATTTTTGTTTAAAAACTAGAGTTTGCATTAAGAAAAACAGCTAAATTTTTTTCTGACAAGGGGATTTACAGATATTTTTAAACAACCATAAATAAAAATAATTATTAATATTTGTTGTTCAGTGAGATACTATGTATGAAAATTCGATACACAGAACCCTTTATTATCCCTTTTTAGGGTTGCTTAGATGGCAACCAAAGTAGCAAGGTGTATCTTTCCTCCTGGGATAAGAGCTGTACAATGTCACAATCTAAATAGAACCTTTCCCTAGCAGCGTGAAATGTCTGAAATAATAAATCATGCAGATACAGGTCAATGATCTTGATTTGTTTAACATCGGAGTGTGAAACCAGGAGCCCCTGATATTTTGAGCGCAGACATGTTACATGAAAGAGGGAAACCACCACGGGCATTCGGCTTCCGTAATCCCCCCTCTGTTGGAAACAGATTATAGCACCACTCCGAAAACTGACATCAGAAGCCAAGGATTGCCCTGGTCTCTGTGTGGCCGCTGCAGTGCCACTACACAGCCACCCTCCCAGGTTGTCAGCTGCACACACTCCGACCTCTGCCTCCAGGCCAAGCCAAGTACCATCCTTTCCTCTGTTCAGGATTCTGTAAGGCTGATTCAGACGTCTCCTCCTGTTCTCCACTGCACTTCCCACAAGATACATTTCTTTCTTTCTTATCATGTTTTGCATGTCTCTCTCTTGCTAGGGAGATTCTTGGGTTCCTAAGGTCAACAAATGTATTTTTTCATGTACGTGTGCCCAGCAGCACGTCTGCTGTATACGGGCACTCACTGACAGCTGGAGGAATGAATAACAAACCTACAGCAGAACAAAGATTTCTTGGCCAAGTTCTCCTTGATGTCTTCTGCAGAGCAGGAATGCTGTTATTTTGACTCTTCGCGCTTCTGCTGAACTAGAGTAAACAAAGATCTTGTTCATTCCAATAAACTACTTAATTAAGAAGAGTTGTTGAAATGTCAATAAATATTCAAAAAAGAGGCTTTCTGGAGATAATTTGAAATTCAAATTATCTGGCTGTGATAAATGGGAGCTGATGGTAGAGAGATTATTAGTCATTCATCTGCATGTGCTTATTAGTTCCATGGCAGTACTTAGCGTCATGTAGAGAGAGGAAAGGGTGGATAGGAAGGCTCTTGTGAAGCTCATTCGGCCAATGCGCAGGAGAGGAAGGAAGTCTGACTCCTGCCCTTCTAACCCAGTCTATTCACCACAAGCTTCCAGAAACCGATTAGATGTGCGTGCATTCAGGATTGGGCAAGAAGATGTGAAATGAAACATCCTGTGATGGATGGGGCCAACACTCTAGGATCAGTGTCCACTGAAAGCCCACTTTGATCGTCGCATCTTATCATTTTTCCACTACCCCATGCTTTATATTCCACTGATGATCTTGATGCATTTCCATCAAGGAGGAACGAGGAAGGGTGGGGTAGGGAGTATCTCGTACGTAACATAGTCCAAGCACTGCAGTGATCTCCTCTTGATATGAGGTGGGGATTACCATTCTGTACCAGAGGCAACTGAAGCTCAGTAAGGCTAGTTAACTTACCCAGGGTAACACAGCTAGGAAGTGATATTAAACCCAGGTTTCTTAGGGTTCATCAAAGGTTCTTAAATGTAATTTCAGTAACATCTTTTTAAAGAAAAGTTGGGCAAATTTGGTTCTTTGTTTTTATATACACACATTATTTATCTTCTGTTCCAATACACTTGCAAATAAGTTCTACCCATGAATGAGTTCCTTCAATTTCCGAGAATGTCATTGTAAGCTATTATTTACAGTGTTTATAATTATTTAAATTATAGTAGTTATTTTAAATTTATAAGTTTGAGGATACAAATGTATTGGTTTACTCAGTTTAGTGCACAATTAAAAATGTTACCACATTAAATATCAACACCTCCTCTGACTACTAAATAGTTCCTCATGTATTATTTACATTCCTTGACAGAAGTGAGGGCACTGCCAACTCCGCCATGTGCAGTAAGATTTGAAGCTAAAGTAAACACCTCTGGCTGCTAAATTTCCTCAACAGACCGTCAATTGTGCTAATATTCAAAAGCAGGCAATAGTGTGGGCTGCAGATCAAATTACCTTGCTGACTGCACTCATATCTGATTTGTTTTGGCTCTCATGCTCTGTAATAAGGAGATTTTACTCCCAAATATCATCACCCATCAAAACTTCCCTTAATATACATTTCTATTTCATAACAACAAGACAAGGTATAAAAAGAAGACCACCCCTGAACTTTTAATTGATCTGCATATGCTTTTCTTTACTTGCTTTTTGATGTTGACACTTCAGTAACTTAATTGTCTTGTCTTTCACAGAGAAGCCAAACTTCATCTGTCTTCCTATTTCTTCAGTGCTGTCATAAATCAGATGCTTTCTCAAAGCTTACACTTGGTTATTTGTAGTTTATACAACCTTTATATTTGATATTTGGTTATAATGATTACATTGCCACTCAGAACCCTTAATACAGAATTTTGATATTATTTTTATATTTTTAGTTAAATATTCTCTCTCTCCTCTCCTTCCTTCTCTCGATGCTCAGAATTAAGTCATTTTAGATTTTCATTCAGCATTGCTTTTTATAGCAACCTTGATAAAATATTTATTTTATTAACATTGCAAAGATTGCTGATGTCCACTTACAAATGTTCCTCTTCTGTTTGATAAGAATAGTACTACTGGAATAAAGATTATATTTACTGGCCAGGTGTAGTGGCTCACACCTGTAATCCCAGCACTTTAGAGGCTGAGGCAGGCAGATCACGAGGTTAAAAGTTCGAGACCAGCCTGGCCAATATGGTGAAACTCAGTCTCTACTAAAAATACAAAAACTAGCCGTACATGGTGCTGCATGCCTGTAGTCTCAGCTACTCGGGAGGCTGAGGCAGAAGAATCACTTGAACCCATGAGGCAGAGGTTGCAGTGAGCTGAGATTGCACCACTGCACTCCAGTCTCGGTGTCAGAGCAAGACTCTGTCTCAAAAAAAAAATAATAATAATAAAATAAAAAGATTATATTTACCAGCTTCATTTTCATACAAGTACAAACATGTGACCAGATTGTGGCCAATTATGATACATGTAATTTTTGGATGTGTCATTAAAAGGGGAGTTGTTTAACTTTCTCCCTTCTTCATTTTTCCTGTTGTTTAAAAGGCAGGTTTATGGCTAGCACTCCAGAAGCCATTTAGACCATGAGATACCTTGAGAATAATAAAACAGAGGAAGCCAAAGTTCCTGAAACTTTGGAGTGCCATATTTGCCATAGGCTGGCTATTTCCAGACCTTCTGAATGTGAGAAAAATTAAACATATCTTATTAAAACCATTGTTTTAATTTTTTTTACTACCAACCAACTCAATTTTTAACAGCTTTGTTAGGATATAATTAATATATCATAAAATTCATCAAATTAATGTGTACATTTCAACTTTTAAAATATATTCACAAATATGTGCAACTATGACAACAGTCAGCCCTGAGGAACCATTAATCAATCTACATTTTTCTCTACAGATTTCCCCATTCTGGACTTACAATGAATGTAATCATATACTATGTGGTCTTTTGTATCTGGTTTCTTTCACTTGTCATGTTTTCTAGGTTAATTCATGTTGAAGCATGTATCAGTACTTCACTCCTTTTTATGGCCAAATAATATTCCATTCTATGGCTATATTCCATTTTATCTATTCATCGATGGACATTTGGGTTATTTTCACCTTTGGGCTATTAATGACTAACGCTGCTATAAGTATTTATGTACAAGTTTTTGTGTGGGCAAATGTTTTCATATTTCTTGGGCATATACCTATGAGTAGAATTGTTGCATCAAATTTTAATACTCTGTCAGACTGCTTTCCAAAGTGGCTACACCATTTTACATTCCTACCAGTAGTGTATATGGGTTCCGATTTCCCCACATCGTTGCCAGCACTTGCTATGTGACTTTTTGCTTCTAACTATCCTAGTGCATATGAAGTGGTATTTCGTCGTGGTTTTAGTTTGCATTTCTCTGATGACTAATGATATTGAGCATTTTTTCAAGTGCTTATTGGTCATTTGTATTTCTCTGTAATAGAAGAGTCTATTGAAATGCTTTGTCCATTTTTAAATTAGTTCATTTGTGTTTTTATTATGGAGTTATGACAGTTCTTTATATATTCTGGATACAAGTCCTTTTAGATACAGTATTTGCAAATGTTTTCTTCCATTCTGTGGGTTGTCTATTCATTTTCTTGCTGATGTTCTTTGAGTCACAAGAGTTTTAAACTTAATAGTGCAATTTATCTAATTTTGTTGTGCTTTTGGTGTCATATCTAAAAATCCTTCAAAGACAAGGTTGTAAATATTTATCCCATGTTTCTGCCAAGAGTTTTACAGCTTTAACTCTTATGTTTAGATCTTTGGTCTATTTTTGGTTAATGTTGGCATATGGTGTAAGGTAAGGGTCCATTTTCACTTTTTTTAATGACAATTCAACCGTTCTCATGCCACTTACTGAAAAGACCATTCTAATTTTATTTTCTGAATTGTTTGTTGCATATATAGAGACATAGAATTAATTTTTGTGTGTTGATCTTGTATCCTATAACCCTGCTGAACTAATTACTAGTTTTATTAATTTTTTAGTGAATTCATTAGGATTCTGGGCATATGATCATGTCATTTGCAAATAAAGTTGCTTTGCTGCTTCTTTTCCAAGCTGGATGCCTTTTATTTTTCACTTGGCTAATTGTCCTGGCTAAAATCTCCTTTGCAGTGTTGAATATATGTAGCAAAAGGAGACATCATAGACTTGCTCCTGATATTAGGGGAAAAGCACCCGCTTTTTTATCATTTAGTCTGATGTTAGCTGTGGGATTTTGTAGATATCGTTTGCGGTTGAGGGATTTTCCTTCTTTTTCAGTTTATTGAGTTTTTTTAATATCATGAATAAGTGTTGGATTTTGTCAAATGCTTTTTATACATTTGAGATAATAGTGATTTTTGTTTATCACATGATATAATCTATTACATTAATTTATTTGTGGGTGTTAAACCAACCTTTGATTTCTGAGATAAATCCCACTTGGTCATGGTGCATTTTTTAAAATATGCTGCTTAGTTTGGTTTATTAAAATTTTGTTGAGAAATTTTGAATCTATATTCATAAAATATATTGGTCTATAGTTTTCTTTTCTTAAAATATCTTTCATTTTGGCATCAGGGAAATACTGAAATCATACAATGATTTGGGAAGATTTTCTCCTCTTCTACTTTTTGGAAATGTTGGTGAAATTTTGACACTACTTTTTCTTTAAATGTTTGGTAGAATTCAGCAATGATACACCATCTGGGCCTGGGACTTTTTGTGGGTAATTTTTAAAATTAATAATACAATCTCTTTGCTTGTTATAGGTTTATTCAGATTGTCTGTTTCTTCTTGAGTCACTTTTGGCAGTTTGCTTCTAACAATTTGTCCATTTCATCTAAGTTATCTCATTTTTTAGTGTGCAATTATTCATGGTTTTCCTTTATAATTCTTTTATTTCTGTAAAATAAATAGTAACATCTATTTCATTTCTGATTCTAGTTATTTAACTAGTCTCTCTTTTTTTCTTGGTAAATTCGTCTAAAGTTTTGTCAGTTTTGTTGTCTTTTCATGGACCATCTTTTGGTTCCATTGATTTCCCGCATCCAAACTTAATTATTACTAGTGGAGACAATCAGCTTCATTTAGTTATTTATAATTGCAGGAGACCTATTCAGAGTGAAATCCGACGCTCTGTGAGCTATCTCCACAAAGAACCATTTGTGTCTTTAATGGATGGGGCAGGAAGCAGGACTCTATCTATCAAAGATGCAAGCTAAAGTTTGCTTCCCTTTAGTTCGTGTTTATTTATTATTTGGAGAAATAATACCATTTTTATCTGTGAAGATAATGTATAAAAAGCTTGTAAATCAGTCAACAGAGTAGATCCCACAAAACAGCTTTTTTTCTCTTTCCATTGAGAGGTTATTCTTTTGTGAGTGAGGGATTTACCAGCGGAGTAAGTCCAGCACTGACTCGTGCGCTTTCAGGTCAGTAAGATAACTCCAGTTCCAAAGCACTGATACTAAATTGTTTTGACTTGGGTTATTTTAAAATGTAAAATTGGAATTTTGATTCTAAATCTTGCTTTTAAGCTTATCTTCTAAAGGAACTTTTGACTGCCCTAAAGGAGCTACCAGCTTTAGTTGGGTAAAGCTACGGCCAGATACAGATTTGATGGAAAAAGACCATTCTAACTCAATGTGGTATGGGGGAAAATTTTACTGTGCTTAGTCTACAGTAGTGAAAATCATAATAATTATTCAAAGAGAAAATCCTTTTGGGATTTAAGACTGGAATGTGATTTTACCTAAAAAGCTAGATTCTGAACCATTTGCTTCTGATTACAGGTTCATCTAAATATAGGATCTGAAATTTTTTTTTCTATAAATGCCAGAAAGTGAATATTTTATGTTTTACAGGCCATACAATCTCTGAAACAAGTACTCAATTTTGCCATTGTAGCATAAAGGCAGCTATAGACAAATACATAAATAAATGAGTAAGGCTGTGTTCCAATAAAACTTTATTTTCAAAAACTGATACTGCCGGACTTGGCTTACTGGCTGTCGTTTGCCAAACCCTAATTTGTCGAAATATATAACCAAGGCAAATGTATCAATAAACCTTCTGGCTTATCCTCAGAAGATGTCGCTTTCTAATTTTCTAAAAAATATGTCCAAAACAACCCCAAACAAACATGTAAAATTAAGAATCTCATTCCCTACCCTTGAATTATGTTTTCTAAAAGTCTCAAATCAATTTGGCAGACCCAGCACAAGTACTTGGGTCCCCTCCTTCATAACACCTCATTAAACTGAGATTATTAAAAGGAATATGCACATCACAGTGAAGTTAACGATCAGTGGCCAACTGATTTCCACTAAACTTTTAGAGAAGAAAAGTGGATGGTAACCTGTTGATGACTAACATGAGTAAAACACTCCCAGAACATAAAACAGAACATTGCATCCAAGAAGAAAACTGATTCAGTCCAAGTATGAACATAAAGAATGTTAGCAGAATGAGAAAGAGGTGTCCAAAAAGCTGAGAAGTAATTGGAGACCTTTGTTTGGAAACATCAGTCCTGTTGGGTCTCCACACTCACCGCCATCCTGTCCTCCTCCCTCCAACCCATGCATGATGTATTTTATTACCGGAATGAAAGAAGCAAACAAATAGATAAACAACAACAACAACAAAATCTTCAGACATTTTAAATAAAGACATTCAAATATAATTACCAATGAAGAACTAGCCTTCTAAAGAGGGCTTAAGGAGCCCAGAAAAGGAAGATCTTTTTTAGTCTGAGATAGGGGATCCCCACCACTTAGGTCAGCTTTCTGTTTACTAACCTTAACATAAAACATGTCTGCTGAAATCCCAGAAACGTATCCAGACCTTTTATTTACTCTTAGTAAATTGTAAAAGATAACCACACGAGATATGATAAAGATAACCACATGTGCTAACACAAAATTAGGAGAAAATGACCACAAAAACTCAAACCAGTATGCACTTTAAAATACAAACGGATCACAAAGGTCATCGTTCAGTCTTAGAATGAAAACCACTGACAGGAGGGGAATAAAAGACCACAGTAAATTAAATAAAAGAGAAAAAAATAGCATTAAAAATAAATACTTTGTGGATAAAAAAAAATCATTACTATTCTTGGAGACAGGTAAGAAAATATAGACTACATAAATTAAGAATAGGATAACATTGGCCGGGAGCGGTGGCTCAAGCCTGTAATCCCAGCACTTTGGGAGGCCGAGACGGGCGGATCACGAGGTCAGGAGATCGAGACCATCCTGGCTAACACGGTGAAACCCCGTCTCTACTAAAAAAAAAAAAAAAATACAAAAAAACTAGCCGGGTGAGGTGGCGGGCGCCTGTAGTCCCAGCTACTTGGGAGGCTGAGGCAGGAGAATGGCATAAACCCAGGAGGCAGAGCTTTCAGTGAGCTGAGATCCGGCCACTGCCCTCCAGCCTGGGCGACAGAGCCAGACTCCGTCTCAAAAAAAAAAAAAAAAAAAAAGAATAGGATGACATTAATTTAGGAGGCCAAGGAGGATCACTTGAGGCTAGGAGTTTGAGACCAGCCTGAGCAACATAACAAGACCCCATTTAGAGAAAAAAAAAAAAAAGTTAGCCAGGCATGGTGGCACACCCCTGTCATCTCAGCTACTCAGGAGGCTGAGGTGGGAAAGTCACTTGAGCCCAGGAGTCCAAGGTTAGACAGTGAGCTCTGGTCATGCCACTGCACTCCAGCCAGGACAGCAGAGGGAGACACGGCCTCTGTAACAAAAGCAAACAAACAAGAACTCACAAAGGGCCACAAAGGACAGGCTGATACAACAGCAGCATCATCAGAAAAAATAATTACCTGACCATATCAGCTTTTAATGTAAACGATCTACACATACCAATTAAAAGGCAGATACTGTCACACTGGATTAAAAATAAAGCAACTGTATGTACCTATGAGACCCAATGGTATGTTCCTACAGGAAATGTACTTTAAAATAAAGACACATATAGCTTCACAGTAAATGGACAGAGACTGGTATAGTGGCTCATGCCTGTAATCCCAGCACTTTGGGAGGCCGAGGCAGGCAGATCACCTGAGGTCAGGAGTTCGAGACCAGCCTGGCCAACATGGTGAAACACTGTCTCTACTAAAAATACAAAAATTAGCTAGGCATGGTGGCACACGCCTGGAGTCCCAGCTACTTGGGAGGCTGAGGTAGGAGAAGCACTCGAACCCAGGAGGCGAAGGATGCAGTGAGCCGAGATCGCACCACTGCACTCCAGCCTGGGTGACAGAAAGAGACTCTGTCTGAAAAACAAAAAGGAATGGATAGAAAAATATATATCATACTAACACTAAGCAAAGGAGAGCTGAAGTGGTCATATCAATATTAGACATTGTACAATTCAGAGCGAGGAAAATGGGCAAAGATAAAGAAGGGCATTTTGTAATATTACATAAGTAAGTCATTAAGAGGATATAATAATCCTAAATGTAAAGCACCTGGTAATAGGACTTCAAAATATATGAAACAAAACCCAATAGAAATGCAATAAGAAATGGCCAAATGAACAATTATAGGCAGAGATTTCAATACAACTCTCTCAACAATCACAAAGATAAGTTGACAGAAAATCAATACGGATATAGAAAACTTGAGCAATACTATCACCTAAGATGACCAAATTGACATTTATAGAACACTCCATCCAACAACAGAATATACATTCTTCTTAGGGGCTCATGAAACATGACCAAGATAGGCCATATTCTGAGCTGTAAGACAAACCTTGATACATTTAAAAGCATCTAAGCAATTTCCTGTATGTTCTCTGATCAAGATGGAACCAAATTAGAAAGATCTGGAAAATGACCAAATATTGGTGAACTACTTAAAACCAATTCAAAATAAGTGGTAGATCAATGAAGATGTCAAAAGGTAAATTGTAAAATATTTTGAACAGCATAAAGATGACAATACAACAAACAAAAATGTGTGGGATGCCACTAAAGTAGTACTTAGAGTGGTATTTATAGTCCTAAATATCTATATTAAAAAGGGAGAGAAGTCCCAAATCAATGTTCTCTGCTTATACCTTAAGAAACTAGAAAAAGAAGAGCAAAATAAATTCAAATTTAAAAGAAAGGAAATAAAGATCAGAGTAGAAATTAATGAAATAGAATATAAAAAAATAGAAAAATCAATAAAACCAAAACCTTTTTTTGAAAAAAATATAAGTAAATTGCTAAACCTCTAGCCAGACTAATCAGAATAAAAACAGATAAGAGACAGATCACAACATCAATAATGAAAGTAGTAATATCATTACATATTTTATAGATATTTAAAGGACAATCAGGGACTCTTACGAACAACTTCACACCAATAAATTCAACAACCTCAATTAAATGGAAAGATTCCCTGAGAACTACAAACTAGCAAAGCTTTTTCAAGAAGAAACAGATTACTTAAGTAGTCTTTTAGCTGTTTAAAAAATTTGAGTTTTGATTCCCGGGAAAGATGGCTGAATCGGAACTGCTCTGGTCTGTGGCTCCCGGCAAGACCAACTCAGAAAGCAGGTGATTTCTGCCTTTCCAACTGAGGTACCTGGTTCATCTCATTGGGACTGGTTAGACAGTGGGTGCAGTCCACAGAGGGCAAGCAGAAGCAGGGTGGGGCATCACCTTGCCCAGGAAGTGCAAGGGGTTGGGGCACTTTCTCCCCTAGCCAAGGGAAGCTGTGAGGGACTGTGCCTGCCATGAAAGACGGTGCTATCTGGCTCAGATACTATGCTTTTCCCACAGTCTTCGCAACCCACAGACCAGGAGATTCCCTTGGGTGCCTACATCACCAGGGCCCTGGATTTCAAGCACAAAACTGGGCAGCCATTTGGGCAGACGCCGAGCTAGCTGCAGGAGTTTATTTTCATACCCCAGTGGCACCTGGAACTACCAGCGAGACAGAACCGAACACTCCCCTGGAAAGCGGGCTGAAGCCAGGGAGCCAAGTGGTTTTGCTTAGCAGATCCCACCCTCTAGGAGCCCGGCAAGCTAAGATCCACTGACTTGAAATTCTCGCTGCTAGCACAGTACTCTGAAGTTGACCTAGGATGCTCAAGCTTGGTGGGGGGAGAGGTATCTGTCATTACTGAGGCTTGAGTAGGCCGTTTTCCCCTTATAATGTAAACAAAGCTGCCGGGCAGTTTGGACTGGGCAGAGCCCACCGCAGTACCTCAAAGCCGCTGTAGTCAGACTGCCTCTATAGATTCCTCCTTCCTGGGCAGGGCAGCTCTGAAAGAAAGGCAGCAACCGCAGTCAGGGGCTTATAGATAAACCTCCCAACTCCCTGGACAGAGCACCTGAGGGAAGGGGTGGCTGTGGGCACAGCTTCAGCAGACTTAAACCTTCCTGCCTGCTGGCTCTGAAGAGAGCAGCGGATATCCCAGCACAGTGCTCGAGCTCTGCTAAGGGACAGACTGCTGACTGCCACTTCAAGTGGGCTGCTGACCCCTGTGCCTCCTGACAGGGAGATACCTCCCAGCCGGGGTCTACAGACACCTCATATAGGAGAGCTCTGGCTGGCATCTGGCGGGTTCCCCTCTGGGATGAAGCTTCCATAGGAAGGAACAGGCAGCAATCTTTGCTGTTCTGCAGCCTCCGCTGGTGACAGCAAGGCAAACAGGGTCTGGAGTGGACCCCCAGCAAACTCCAGCAGAACTGCAGAAGAGGGGCCTGTTAGAAGGAAGACTAACAAACAGAAAGCAATAGCATCAACATCAACAAAAAGGATGACCATGCAAAAACTCCATCCGAAGATCACCAACAGAAAAGACTAAAGGTAGATAAATCCACGAAGATGAGGAAAAACCAGCGCAAAAAGGCTGAAAATTCCAAAACCAGAATGCCTCTTCTCCTCCAAAGGATCACAACTCCACACCAGCAAGGGAACAAAACTAGACAGAGAATGAGTTTGATGGACTGACAGAAGTAGGCTTCTGAAGGTTGGTAGTAACAAACTCCTTCAAGCTAAAGGAGCATGTTCTAACCCAATGCAAGGAAGCTAAGGTACTTGATAAAAGGTTAGAGGAATTGCTAACTAGAATAACCAATTTAGAAAAGAACATAAATGACCTGATGGAGCTGAAAAACACAGCACAAGAACTTCGTGAAGCATATACAAGTACCAGTAGCCGAATTGATCAAGTGGAAGAAAGGATATCAGAGATTGAAAATCAACTTAATGAAATAAAGCGTGAAGACAAGATTAGAGAAAAAAAGAACAAAAAGGAATGAACAAAGCCTCCAAGAAATATGGAACTATGTGAAAAGACCAAACCTACATTTGACTGTGTACCTGAAAGTGACGGGGAGAATGGAACCAAGTTGGAAAACACACTTCAGGATACTATCCAGGAGAACTTCCCCAACCTAGCAAGACAGGCCAACATTCAAATTCAGGAAACATGGAGAATATCACACAGATACTCCTTGAGAAGAGCAACCCCAAGATACATAATCGTCCAATTCACCAAGGTTGAAATGAAGGAAAAAATGTTAAGAGCAGCCAGAGAGAAAGGTCCGGTTACCCACGGAGGGAAGCCCATTAACACTAACAACGGATCTCTTGGCAGAAACCCTACAAGCCACAGGAGAGTGGGGGCCAATACTCAACATTCTTAAAGAAAATAATTTTCGACCCAGAATTTCATATCCAGCCAAACTAAGCTTTACAGGTGAAGGAGAAATAAAATCCTTTACAGACAAGCAAATGCTGAGGGATTCTGTAACCACTAGGCCTGCCTTACAAGAGCTCCTGAAGAAAGCACTAAATACAGAAGGGAAAAACTGGTATCAGCCACGCAAAACAAACCAAAATGTAAAAGCCATCAACACTATGAAGAAATTGCATCAACTAATGGGCAAAATAACCAGCTAGCATCATAATGACGGGATGGAATTCACACATAACAATACTAATCTTAAATGGAAACAGACTAAATGCCCCAATTAAAAGGTACAGATTGGCAAACTGGATAAAGAGTCAAGACTCATCATTGTGCTGTATTCAGGAGACGCATCTCACATGCAAAGACACACACAGGCTCAAAATAAAGAAATGGAGGAAGATTTACTAAGCAAATGGAAAGAAAAAAAAAAAAAAAAAAAAAAAGCAGGGGCTGCAATCCTAGTCTCTGATGAAACAGACTTTTAACCAACAAAGATCAAAATAGACAAAGAAGGGCATTACATAATGGTAAAACAATCAATGCAACAAGAAGAGCTAACTGTCCTAAATATATATGCACCCAACACAGAGCATCCAGATTCATAAAACAAATTCATAGAGACCTACAAAGAAACTTAGACTCCCACACAATAATAGTGGGAGACTTTAACACCCCACTGTCAATATTAGATCAATGAGACAGAAAATTAACAAGGATATTCAGGACTTGAACTCATCTCTGGACCAAGCGGACCCAACAGACATCTACAGAGCTCTCCACCCCAAATCAACAGAATATACATTCTTCTCAGCACCACATAGCACTTATTCTAAAATCAACCATGTAATTGGAAGTAAAACACTCCTCAGCAAATGCAGTAGAACAGAAATCATAACAGTCTCTTGGACCACAGTGCAATCAAATTAGAACTCAGGATTAAGAAACTCACTCAAAACTGCACAACTACATGAAAACTGAACAACCTCCTCCTGAATGGCTACGGGGTAAATAATGAAATTAAGGCAGAAATAAACAAGTTCTTTGAAATCAATGACAACAAAGACACAATGTACCAGAATCTCTGGGACGCAGCTAAAGCAGTGTTTAGAGGGAAATTTATAGCACTAAATCCCACAGGAGCAAGTGGAAAAGATCTAAAATCAACACCTTAACCTCACAATTAAAAGAACTAAAGAAGCAAGAGCAAACAAATTCAAAAGCTCGCAGAAGACAAGAAATAACTAAGATCAGAGCAGAACTGAAGGAGATAGAGATATGAAAAACCCTTCAAAAAATCAATGAATCCAGGAGCTGGTTTTTTGAAAAGATTAACAAAATAGACCACTAGCCAGAGAAAAGAGAGAAGAAGATGAAAAGAAGAGAATAAAAATAAAAGTAGAGAGAAAAAGAGAAGAGAGAAGAATCAAATAGACACAATAAAAAATGATAAAGGGGAGATCACCACTGATCCCACAGAAATACAAACTGCCATCAGAGGATACTGTAAACACCTTCATGTAAATAAAGTAGAAAAAAATCTCGAAGAAGTGGATAAATTCCTGGACTCACACATCCTCCCAAGCTAAACCAGGAAGAAGTCGAATCCCTGAATAGACCAATAACAAGTGAAATTGAGGCAGTAATTAATAGCCTAGCAACCAAAGAAAGGCCAGGACCAGAGGGATTCACAGCCGAATTCTACCAGAGGTACAAACGGGAGATGGTACCATTCCTTCTGAAACTATTCCAAACAAGAGAAAGAGAAAGACTCCTCCCTAACACATTTCATGAGGCCAGCATCATCCTGATACCAAAACCTGGCAGAGACACACACACAAAAAGAAAATTTCAGGCCAAAATCCCTGATGAACTTTGATGCGAAAATCCTCAATAAAATACTGGCAAACAAAATCCAGCAGCACCTCAAAAAGCTTATCTATCCCAATCAAGTCAGCTTTATCCTTAGGATGCAAGGCTGGTTCAACATATGCAAATCAACAAATGTAATTCATCACATAAACAGAACCAGTGACAAAAACCACATGATTATTTCAATAGATGCAGAAAAGGCCGTCGATAAAATTCAACACCCCTTCATGCTAAAAACACTCAATAAACTAGGTATTGATGGAACATATCTCAAAATAATGAGAGCTATTTATGACAACCCATAGTCAGTATCATACTTAATGGGCAAAAGCTGGATGCATTCCCTTTGAAAACCAGCACAATGCTGGGCGCGGTTGCTCAAGCCTGTAATCCCAGCACTTTGGGAGGCAGAGGCGGGCGGATCACGAGGTCAGGAGCTCGAGACCATCCTGGCTAACATGGTGAAACCCTGTCTCTACTAAAAAATACAAAAAAAAAAAAAACTAGCCAGGCGAGGTGGTGGGCGCCTGTAGTCCCAGCTACTTGGGAGGCTAAGGCAGGAGAATGGCGTGAACCCGGGAGGCGGAGCTTGCAGTGAGCTGAGATCTGGCCACTGCACTCCAGCCTGGGCGACAGAGCGAGCGAGACTCCATCTCAAAAAAAAAAAAAAAAAAAAAAGAAAACCGGCAGAAGACAAGCATGCCCTCTCTCACTACTCCTATTCAACACAGTATTGGACGTTCTGGCCAGGGCATACAGGCATACAGGCAAGAGAAAGAAATAAAGCATATTCAAGTAGGAAGAGAGGAAGTCAAATTATCTTTGTTTGCAGATTACATGATTGCATATTTAGAAAGCTTCATCATCTCAGCCCCAAAACTCCATAAGCTGATAAGCAACTTCGGCAAAGTCTCTGATACAAATCAATATGCAAAAATCACAAGCATTCCTATACACCAATAACAGACAGAGAGCCGAATCATGAGCAACCTCCCATTCACAATCGCTACAAAGAGAACGAAATACCTAAAAATACAACTTATGAGGCATGTGAAGGACCTCTTCAAGAACTACAAACCACTGCTCAAGAAAATAAGAGAGGACACAAACAAATGGAAAAACATTCCATGCTCATGGATAGGAATAATCAATATCGTGAAAATGGCCATACTGACCAAAGTAATTTATAGATTCAATGTATTCCTATCAAGCTACCATTAACTTTCTTCACAGACTTAGAAAAACTACTTTAAATTTCATATGGAACTAAAAGTTAGCCCTTATAGCCAAGACAATCTTAAGGAAAAAGAACAAAGCTGGAGACATCATGCTACCTGACTTCAAACTATGCTACAAGGCTACAGTAACCAAAACAGCATGGTACTGGTACCAAAACAGATATATAGACCAATGGAATAGAACAGAGGCCTCAGAAATAACACCACACATCTACAACCATCTGATATTTGACAAACCTGACAAAAACAAGCAATGGAAAAAAGGATTCCCTATTTAATAAATGGTGTTGGGAAAACTGGCTAGCCATATACAGAAAACTGAAACTGAACCCCTTCCTTACACCTTATACAAAAATTAACTCATGATAGATTAAAGATTTAAATGTAAGACCTAAAACCATAAAAACAAAGAAGAAAACCTAGGCAGTACCGTTTAGGACATAGGCATGGGCAAAGAATTCATGACTAAAACACTGAAAGCAATGGCAACAAAAGCCAAATTTGACAAATGGAACCTAATTAAACTAAAGAGCTTCTGCACAGCAAAAGAAACTATCAATCAGAGTGAACAGGCAACCTACAGAATTGGGAGAGAATTTTTGCAATCTATCATCCAACAAAGGGCTAATATCCAGAATCTACAAGAAACTTAAATTTACGAGAAAAAAACCCAAAAGATTTTTGGGCAAAAGATATGACCAGACACTTTTCAAAAGAGGACATTTATGTGGCCAATAAGCATACGAGAAAAAGCTCATCACTGGTCATTAGAGAAATGCAAATCAAAACCAAAATGAGATACCATCTCATGCCAGTTAGAATAGTGATCATTAAAAAGGAAACAACAGATGCTGAAGAGGATGTGGAGAAAGGAAAGCTTTTACCCTGTTGGTGGGAGTGAAAATTAGTTCAACCATTGTGGAAGACAGTGTGGTGATTCCTCAAGAATCTAGAACTAGAAATACCATTTGACTCAGCAATCCCAGCAATCCCATTACTGTGTATATGCCCAAAGGATTATAAATCATTCTACTATAAAGACACATGCACATGTATGTTTATTGCAGCACTATTCACAATAGCAAAGACTTGGAACCAACCCAAATGCCCATTACTGTTAGACTGGATAAAGAAAATGTGGCACATATGCACCACGGAATACTATGCAGCCATAAAAAACATGAGTTCATGTCCTTTGCAGGGACATGGATGAAGCTGGAAACCATCATTCTCAGCAAATTAACACAGGAACAGAAAACCAAACACTGCATGTTCTCACTCATAAGTGGGAGTTGAACAATGAGAACACATGGACACAGGGAGGGGAACATCACACACCAGGGCCTGTCACGGGGTGGGGGGCCAGTGGAGGGATAGCATTAGGAGAAATACCTAACGTAGATGACGGGTTGATGGGTGCAGCAAACCACCATGGCACACGTATACCGATGTAACAAACCTGCATGTTCTGCACATGTATCCCAGAACTTAAAGTATATGTACATGTATGTATATGTGTGTGTATATAATGCATATAAACCTTGAGTTTTTGGTTCAAAAGTTTGCCATAGGCTGGGCGCGGTGGCTCACACTTGTAATCCCAGTACTTTGGGAAGCTGAGGTGGGCAGATCACTTAAATTCATGAGTTCAAGATCAATCTGGACAACATGGTGAAACCTGGTCTCTACCAAAAATACAAAAAATTAGCCAGGTGTGGTGGTGCATGCCTGTAGTCCCAGTTAGTTGGGAGGCTGAGGGAGGGGGATCACTTGAGCTCAGGATGTTGATAGAGTGAGAGTGTCTCAACAACAATAAAAAAACTTCCTATAAAGAAAACCCAAGTGATGAGATGGCTTTAATCTACCAAATATTTAAGAAAAAAAATACCAATTTTACACAAACATTTCATCAATATTGAAGAGAATTCTCATTGAGAATTCTCAATGCAGTCTTTGAAGCCACCATCAGTTGATACTAAAACTGGATATAGACATCACAAGAAAAGAAGTTATAGACCACTGTCACTCATGGACAAGCATTTTTTTTTGTAAATATTAACAAACCAAATCCAAAAATACGTAAAAAGGACAATACATCATGACCAAGTGGGGTACAGCCCAAGAATGCAAGATGGGCTTTACATTCAAAAACCAATCAATATAATTCATCATATGAAAACACAGAAAAACAGCTTTGCCATCAACTCATTAGGAGTAGTAGCATTTGAAAAAATCTAAGATGCATTACTGATGAAATGCACTCAGAAAACTAAGACGAGAAGGGAACTTTCTCAATCTGATAAAGGGCGTGTATGAAAAACCTACAGCAAACACTAACTTAATTGTGAGAGACAAAATGCTTTCTCTGTCAGGTCAGAAACCCGGCCAGAACATTACTGCCACTTCTATTCAGTATTGTACTGGAGGTTCTTGCTGATGAAATAAAGCAAGAAACAGAAATAAAAGGCATCCAGACTGGCAAGAAAAAATTAAAATTATCTTTATTTAGAGACAACAATACTGTCTTTGTAAAAAATCTGAGGGAATCACTTTAAAGAGCTACTAGAACTAATGAGTGAGTTTGGTAATATTTCAAAATACAGGCCAATAGACAAAAGTCAACTGCATTTCTACATACCAGCAACAATGAGAAACTGAAATTTTAAAATTAGCATTTACAGTAACACCCCTAAATATAAAATAACGGGAACAAATCTGACAAAAGGTATACAAGGTCTCTACACTGAAAACTGAAAACTGGCAGGGCGCGGTGGCTCACGCCTGTTATCCCAACACTTTGGGAGGCCAAGGCGGGCAGATCACCTGAGGTCGGGAGTTCGAGACTAGCCTGACCAACATGGAGAAACCCTGTCTCTACTAAAAATACACAATTAGCTGGGTGTGGTGGTGCATGCCTGTAATCTCAGCTACTTGAGAGGCTGAGGCAGGAGAACCACTTGAACACAGGAGGCGGAAGCTGCGGTGAGCCGAGATCACGCCGTTGCACTCCAGTCTGGGCAACGAGAGCGAAACTCTGGCCAAAAAAAAAAAAAAAAACCAAAAACTGTTGCTGAGAGAAATGTTAAAACACTTAAACTAGTGGTTTTCAGTCAGTTTTTTTTGCTTCAGGGGACATTTGGCAATGTCTGGAAACATTTTTGATTGTCACACCTGGGGTTGGGGAAAACAAGTTACACAACTGGAATCTAATGAGTAGAGGCCTGGGATGCTGCTGAACAGTTCCCCACAACAAAAAGTTACTCAGTCCAAAACGTCAACGTGCCAAGGCTGAGAAACCGTGGCATGGTGCACAGTGGAGAGGTAAATAGTGTTTATGGGCCAGAAGACTTAACATTGTTTGGGTGTCAGTTCTCCACAAATCTATAAATCCAATGCAGTTCCAATCAAATTCCCAGAAGGCTTTTATTTGTGTGTGTATATTACCAAGCCAGTTCTAAATTTCATATGGAAATGAAAAGGTCCTAAAATAGCTGAAACCGGTTTGAGAAAGAATAACAAATTGGACAAACTAATACTACATGACTTTAAGCCTTATTATAAAACTACAGAGGTTAAGACAGTGTGATCTTGACTGCAGCATAGCCATGCGGAACAGGAGAGGCTAGAGATGAACCAACATATATATATATGGACAACTGATTTCCAGCAAGGATGCAAAGTCAATTCAGTAGGGAAAGGAAAGTTGTTTCTTTTTTAAAAAATGGTGTTTAACAATTGGGTATGCATATGTAGAAAATGAACTTTCATTTACATCTCACAGTATATGCAAATGTTAACTCAAAATGTATAAGTCTAAATGTGACACCTAAAACTATAAAGCTTCTAGAATAAAACATAAGGAAAATTCTTGGGGACCTTTGGTCAGGAAAAGATTTCTTAAATACAATACCAAAGGCATAACCCGTAAGAGAAAAATAATTTGGGCTTCATCAAAATTAAAAACTTACACTCTCTGAAAAACTGTTGAGAGAATAAAAAGAGAAGCCAAGGAATAGGAGGGAAAAGTCACAAAGCAAAGCATATATCTTATAATGGATTCGTATCCAAAATATGTAAAGAACTCTCAAAACACAATAAGAAACAAACCAATTAAAATGGACAGAAGATGTAAACAGGCAAGTAAACATAAGGAAAGATGCTTAATATCAATTAATAATAAAACACCAATTGCAACTAAAAGAATTTATTTATAAGTAAACCCCTCAAGGCTGAAGTATAGTTAGAGTGCCAACTGTACAAGTTTTCAATCTTGACAGTGAAGTAACAGCTGACAGAACATCTCTTTTCTCACATGGCATCAACAAATTCCACTTTCCAGGCTCAAAGCACTATAGTATTTCTGTTATTCTTCTTCTTCTAATGTTTACCTTTACACATTCAGACAGAAGACTAAACCTTGAACCGTACTTACATAATATAGCTCAATAATGTGGGTTGTTTTTAGTTTTCAACTTTTAGGATCAATCTGTAAACATAATATTAAATACTGAAATATAATTTTATGATCTCAGTGTACATGCTTTCCACCTTGATAATGTAAAATTATAGTCACAGGGAACAGAAGATGGGAGGTGGAAAAGGAGAAAGAGCAACACACGGAAGGATGGGGGCATTGTATCTTCATCTAAAAAAAATGGGAGTCAAGAGATAAATGCCCAAATCTAGTGAAATAAGAAATGGAGATGTAAGTTGTGAAGACATTTTCCTAAAACTACCTGGCTATGAGGGACACTAACTAGTTTCCTATTTGGTTTCAAGATGCACAGACCCACACCCACACCCAACATGCCATTTCAGTGAATTGCATTTTACTTACAAGTACCCTCTACATTGCTTGCCTGTTGATTCTGTTTCTGTAAAAACCAAGGGCCATGAAGCACAAGTCCCTCTAATGCCAGGATTACCTCAAACAATAACCATTGCTGGTTTAGCAACATGGGGCTGCATGTCTTACCTTAAAAACGGTATCACAGGTTCCCAAGAGTCTGTCTTCTTTGAAGAATAATGTTCCCATTCAGAGGAGGGTTGATAAGCCCTATCCTTTAGAAGCTGGTAAAAAGGAAGTTAGAGCAGGAATTGTAAGAAGGTGTCACATGGGTGTGGGCACAGCAGCTATGAGACAGGAGTGAGGAGACTGTGCAGAGATGGTCTGGCTATCACCGGACCCCACGTGCAGGGAGGCTTCCTCCACCAATTAAAAGCAGAATACTCTTTAAAGAAAAGGCTTTAAGAAATCCAGTCAGTATTTGAAAATCCTTTCTTCTGTGGTTATGGTAATTTGATTGTCACCTGGGATGGATAAGGTTTTAACCTAGTGAAATGGGTGAGAACTGTCTGCATTCATGATGTGCCAGCCTTAGAAGAAGAATTAGTGTGGAATATGTCCAAGTTGCGGTCCCCAAGTAGACCAGAAATGTAAAAAACTTATCCAAACAATGGAAAAAAAGAATGAAAACAGGACCTGTAAAGAATTCCTAAAGAATTTGCATTATATTGCTTGAGAGTAAGGAAATTTGGAGGTAAACCTGAGGGCATTTTGTGAGACTTAAACCACCATGGGGAACATTCCTTTTAAGGTGTTTGCAGGTGAACCAACAGCTTCTCTGGAGGCCTAGATATAATTTCTCAATAAAAATTCTATCTGAAGTGTCCAAGGATCTGAATTAATTAATTAATTAGTTCTGAGACATTGCTTGGTACTTTCTCACTGGAGAAAAACAAAAACAAAGAAACTGCCTTATCATACTAAAGAACTTAAGATAAGGATCAATACCACCTTGGCCAGAGCTTATAGGTAGGTTGGCTCCCTGACCTTTAATGTAAAAATATTTCTTGCTTAAAAATCCCTACTTGAAGACAGGGACAAGTCAGAGCTCTGTGTGTCCAGTTGTCCTTTGAAGTTCAGGGTAAACAGTGATTTTCATTTTTTAAAGTCATAGTTCAATCGATCTCACATGCAGTCAATTTCGGGCTTATTTCTTTTTACTTTCAGCAGAACCCAAATGGGCATGTGCTACTAAAAATGACTAGAATTAAAATAACCACACCGTCTTCACAAGATAGCCAAGGAAGAAAAAAAAATCAGTCTTCACATTTAAGTCAGTTAGTCCTTTTTTAATAAATTTGAATTCATTCATCAACAAGTTTCATATTGTATCTGTCACTCGATTTTGCTGTTTTTTTCATGTCAAATAATACCAAAAAATTACATCAATGTGCTTAAGCAAAACTGGGTTTAAATTTATCTTTACAATAAAATGAAATCAACATGAGAATTGATTATGACAGCAATCGCCTATTCCTACTAGAATAATCCTGTACTTACCTTAAACACACTCAACTGACTTGGGAAGTAGAAACATGAGACAAGTGTGACAAAACATGTTCACGGGGTTGGTCCTAGGGAGAGGCACACGGGAGCCACTCTCTGGGAGGTCATTGTTTACCCAGGTGTTGGGAATTTAGTATTTCAGCAAAACATGGCACCTTTCAATGCAGTAGAAGAGGTAATCAACTCAAGGCACACTAGCTAGTGTCCTGGAAAAATTTAATTCACCTGGGCAGCTCTTTCCCCCAAGATTCGATGTTACTCTAATGGCTCACACTGAGAGCCAGTCAATTCCAAGAGTAACAAAATATTTCACCAAGTGTTCGGTTTTGCTTACATAAAATGGCCAGAAATATGAACTGGTTTTCAGGTGGAGGGTTAAAGTAAGAATTAAGTGATGGTTTATACTTTCAAGCCAGGAGATTCAAAGTTGGACACATTCTTGTTAGAACACACCACGGTGGGACAAACACCAATGGATTATCTACTAGATGCTGAAAACGAACATCCACAACTGCAACGTGCCTGTCCCCTTAAAACCAGCCCCAGACTTGTTTGGCATCACCTTTGAGAAACCAGCCCCAGACTTGTTTGGCATCACCCTTGAGATGATCCCCTTGGTAAAAATGTCAGTGCTGTGTTTGGACGAGAGAGAAGTGCCTTTGAGGGAGTGACCGAACGTCAAAGTTCTGGGTGCCGGCGTTAAAAACACATGATACTGCAGATGTGCAGGTAGCTTCCACACCTAATGGAAATATTCTCATGACATACCTTCTAGTTCGTTTGAGATTCAGGGGGAAATGGATGTCGCATGGTATAGACAGTGAAACCCCTCCACAGTCCCGGGGTTGGTGAACAGGAGTAACACTTGATTTAAGGACCCCTCAAGTCTATCAGTCTTTCTCTGTAGGGAGTTACGTAGAGGGCTCTTCCATGATCTCAAGGATATCTGAATATGGGTAATAACAAACTGTCATAACAAGATTCTTCTGTAGATCTTGAGCCCCTGTGGCGCATTTTGGAAAGACAGGACTACTTAGAAAATTAACTTTTTATTACTTTCAGTTGTTAAGAAAGAAATCTCATTATATCCCCAATGATAATGTTTCTCTCCTTACTCAAGAGGTCTGGGTGTGGGTAGCAGCCACCTCCCAACAATGTCAGAGGTCCGCGTTCAGAATTCCTCCACGCGGCTCAGTCACGGGCTCAAATAACTACTGTGGAGTAATGAGAGGTCATTTGAACACAACAGAGACTCCAATTCAACTCTCTTCTGTTAACACAGTCGAGTTCTCTTCTCAATGTTCTCACAAGTTTTAAAAATGGAGAAGCTATAAAATAAGTTTGTTAGAAGAAAAGTAATTTTCTTCTGAAATGGAGTAAAGCAAACACATACCCAAGGATCTTAAAAAGTTTTCTTTTTTTGTTTTTACAGAATATATGTATGTATGTGTGTGCGTGTGTGTTTGTGTGTGTGTGTAGTTACAAACACTATTTAGAGTATAGCTAATATGTTAACTTCATCGCGGTGTCTACAAAGTTGTGGATCCCAGTCTTGGTGCCAAATGCATATAAAAAGCTCAAAAGCTATTATGACTATACCATGCAAATTTATATCTAGAAAACCTCGGGAAGGAGACTGCAGCTCCTTGGAGCCTCACGGGGTCTCCGCCTGTGATATGTGGGTACCTCAACTATGCATCAAAAAAGTTTTAAATCACTTTTCTCCCAGAAAGAATTAATGTCACAGTTCTGAACAGGATAAATTATACACTTAAATAGACCACTGACTGTTTCTGTCCACATCATCCATTTACATTTTGGGGTCCCTCTTCCGCATGTGGACCTCACACCTTTAATTACTGGATACGGAAAAAGATATACCTGAAGGATTGAAAGGGATAAGGTCTTTGCCAATGTATTTTTTTCCTTTCACATGATAATAATGATAAGGCCACTTACAAGGTTTTTCCCAATCTGTTTAACTTTTAGGGTCCCCCATTGTTACCGATGGAAAACACTGTCAGAGAAAAGCCAAAGCCAACGGAATCCCTGGCTAGTCTCCAGATGAAAATAAAACCAGGGAGCAGTGATTAGGAGGAAAAAGAGGAATGGAGGGAAAAGGGCCTTAAAGGAGGTAATTGCCTCTAGCGTGAGATTTTGTGGATTATGTTTTGTCTGATGGTGGGTTTTGAACTGTTGCAGATGCCTACAAATTAAAGGTTGTTACAGCCACCAAAGAAAAATCAAGTCGTGGTCAGCTCATGGGGATAGTCCACACCACACGCATCCTCAGGGAAGGTGGTGCCCCTACCTATGTCGAGACAATTGGGGCCAACCACTGGGGCCCTGGGCTAGACTCTGGTCCTTGGTTTTGGATAGAACAGAGAGGGTGAGGCATACGTGGCATTTTGGAATAAAGTATTAATTTAGCAGTTCTTCCTGCAAATTTTACTTTTTATTTTTTCTCCAAATGCTCAACTTCACTGTGACACCTGTTTGCACAACTGTAGTCATTTCAGTTTATGGATGCCTGTGATAGAAATATTGTTTACAAAAAATAGATCATCTTTTTTTTTCTTTAGAAAGATCTCATCTAAATAGTAAGTTAAGGTTGCGTCTATGAAACCGGTGCACCTTGTCTTGTTTCTACGAGCTTTAAAAAGTCCAAATACTGATGAGGCTGTGGATTGGAAGGAAGCAACAGTGACCGTGTTTGCTGTCAGGTTGCCCTCCTTTGCCTCAGAGAATGGTCATGGGTCGTTGGGTGACGCGTGGTGTGTAGGGGTCATGTTCCTGCAGAATCCTAGTCAGTCTAGGAGTAGTTGGATGTGCTTATGAAATATGTCAGATACAGAAATAAAGGCATGAGGATGGTTCTTCGTTTCCGAAATTGAACAGAAGTGTTTTAGCTTCAATCTTAATTTCTAGATAACAGAAAGTAGTTACATCACATGAAGGAAAATATGACATCGCATGCTGCCATGAGAGCAAGCGTAAGAAACAAAATCTTGGTAAATATACATATATATGCATATTATGCAAATATATTTTCTATTAACATACAATGTTATAAGAATGATTGATAACATAACTGCAAGGGGGAAAATCATCCTAGATGGTTTTACCTTAGAGTAACGAATAACCTGAGACGTCTATGCTTTCTGTTGGATATCAGGCCTAGAAATCCATACGAGATGTAGAGCACATTTTCAGTGATTGAAATGTCATTGGCAAAACGTGCCACTGTGTTCGCACATGACAGTGAAGCTGGATCCACTCCAAGTGAACAACAGAAACAAACTACACACTGTGTATGAGAGTACTTACAATGAGATGCCGTTCACTCCCGATGGGTTTTCAAAAGGCGGTCGTTCAGACATCAACGTGGGATCTATCTATGTTTAAGACAACAGGTAAGCACACTGCCAGCGGCTCACCCCAGCCACTAAACCATTACAGAAAACGTATGCCCGATGAAAACAAACCTCATCACCAGAAAAGCCAAGAAGCTTCGCTTACTAAACTGACCGAGAGGATATGAAGTGAGTGACTCATTTTAAACTAGCAATACCACTGTATGAGTTTTCAAAGATCAACTAAGAATGTCTTTCTGATTTTTAAACTAAAACATCTAACTTATGGTAATAAAAGACACATTTGGGGATGATATTGTGTTTCACGCCCTCATTCTCAAGGCATAATATTTAGATGATACTTGTCCCTTTCAATTAAAAAAGAAAAAAACTATGACTTTCTTTAATATGCATCCTGTGGTAAATTGTCCATAGCTGCAAAATGTATATATGTATGTGTATTTGTCTTCCATACACATGGGCACTGACTCCTGTGTGTATAAACATATACACATACATCCTCATATACACGTGTATTTTATATATATATGCTGAGAAAGTTCACATATATATACAATTGCGTATGTATATATGTGTGTGTCTGCTTGTGTGTGTGTCTGTGTGTGTACAGGTATAAAAACTTGACAGGCAGAGTAATATTTCACTCAGTGTTAAATGAAGTCTTTGAAAAATCAAGTACAGTCACTCAGTTAACATAGTACAGCCAGTAAACTAAGTTGAAAAGAGAAAAAGTGAACGGAAACACGATCCTGGACCATCTGTCTATAGCATTGACATCGGTTAGATCAGGTATTTTAATTTTGAGCTGCGAAGACCTCCTCCGTAGATGGGTCTTCTTGTGCGGGAGGCTTCTGTCCCCCAGGAATCGCCCATGCCCCTCTCGAGGCATGCTCTGTTTCCTGTACTGGATTCCTGAGTTGTCAAAGGATATTGCTGAATTCCTGGTATCGCCAACACCACCCGCGACCTCATTCATTTCGTTGTGAACTTCCAGCGATGTCAACAGAATATTTCCGTGAGCATCCACCTAATTGGAAGGAAAGCGCACCTGGTTAGACAGCTGGCAGGCCAATGAATCCGATTTCCCTATGCATATCCCGGACAGAATGATGTCATGCCATCACCTTACATCTTTTACGAGAAACTGTACATCTGTCAAACCCAGCACTCCGTTTTATTGGAAAATGTCATTTTGGAGGTTAATTGCAGTTGAGAGATTTTTATTTCCTTGATCTAAAAATGCTCATGTAAGAGATTAGATGCAAGGAGGGGGAGGGGCTTTTTCAAATTGCAATTTCACATTATGGATACAAATCCTTACTGAAAAAATTAAAGTACAAATGACTTTCAAGCTGTTAACTTAGGTGCTCTAACCATTTTCACAACTACGCTTTGAATAAAAACTATATTCTCCCATTTGTCTTTGGAAGTCATCTTGTTCCCTTTTCTGATGACATAACACACCCAAACTACTACAGAGAAACACATGAATAGTCCCGTGATCGAAAGGCACGCCTGATGACTTCCGTGGAGTACATACACACCCCCAACCCCAACTCAAGTAGGCTCCCCTTGCCCAATACTGGTTCTGGCAGGAGACTTCTTTTTGAAGGGCTACATGTAAAATAGATGAAATTCCCTTCCCACAATGGAGCCAGACTTTACAATGATAGCGTTTTATTCTGTGCCAAATTAGCTTCAGACGTTTCATGATGATGCCAAAGGTCCACTCTGTTTGTGGGTTGGTCTGCCTTGGAACTTTGAACCTTTCACAGAACATCCGGGGGCTGGGGGCCCCAGTGGAGTCCTTTCTGAAATGAACTACTAGTATCTGCTTTCTGAGCCGTTCCCATCCCTGCCACAGTGCCAAGGGCCATTCCACAGTCCCCTGGGTTTCACTCCAGCACGCCCCACGCTTCTCCATTTCTCTTCTCTTTCTTTGCCTGGAGGGCCATTTTCTTTGTCCTGTTTTTGGTTATGGAAAGCCTCCCCCGTGTTCCAGTACTAGATTAAGTGTCTGTGGCTTCCTCCATAAATCTTTCACAAAACACAGTTATTTTGTGTAGGAATAATTTATTGCTGTATTAATTTGTGTCTTCCCGCCTTCTGCAATTTCATCAATGGCATCCAGCTAGATGAGCAGGAGGTGAGGTGGTGAGAGGAGTCCTGCTCGAGAAGGCGCTGGGCCTGTGTGGAGTTCCAAGTGGGGACAGGACCACCGGTGGGATGACCTCAGACTTCAAGGGGGCTGGGACACAGGAAGGGCTGCACATCCAGGGACCACTCAGACTTTGGTGGAAAGGCACGAAAGAGGACTCTCAGATGTCTACAGGTTTGGTAACACCATTCTAGGTCACTTCATTACGCTTGGGGAAAGTGAGGTGGTCATCGGGGTAATGGCCTCCAGGGAGGTTGGAACCCTAGGATCAACCCAGTCTGGTTCAACCTTATGTAATAAAATGGTGAGTTATTTTCAGTTGCCATGAATCCCCAGGTTGAAGGTCATGTAACCTGAGCATGCCCAGATGGACCAAGCATACAACCATGGGTGGAGCCTAAGTGCTCAGCAAACACCACATGGCAGGATCCAGCATCCAATCAGATTGAGCCCTTGTGTCGCCCCAGGGCGGGATGCAGCCAGACCACACCTCCCAGCATCACCTCATTGCAAGAGCCAATCAGAACATGCCTCATTACCCTATGCCTATAAAACCTGCCCCAAACCTCAGTTCCACGAAACAGATTTGAGCATTTCCTCCTATCTCTTTGCCAGCTGACTTGCAATAAAACTTTTATTTTCTCAAAATTCGGTGCCATCATAATGTCTTCCAGCACATCAGGCAGTGAGCCCATTCATCGATCGGCACCAAGCTCGCAATCCTCACCAGATTCTGCGAGTACGTTACCCTATGCAAAAGTACTTTGTGCTCGTCATTAAGGGCACATACCCTAAGACAGGAAGATGACCCGGGATTGTCCAGGTGGGCCCAATCTCATCACACCTTCAAAAGTAGAGAACTTTCTCCAACAGGAAGCAGGAGAAAAAGTCAGAGAGATAAAAGCAGAGGAACTCAAAGCCTGAGGACTTGAGTCACCCCTGATGGAAAGGCTGTAGGGAAAACATAAGAAGGAACAAGGCAGCTGATAGGAGCAAAGATGGCCCCAGCTGACAGCCCAAAATCAAATAATCCCATTAGAAAATGGACAAAGGATCTGAATACACATGTCTCAAAGGAAGACACACAAATGGCAAACAGGCACATGAAAAAAATACTCAACATCACTCATCAGGAAAATGCAAATCAAAGCCACATGAGATATCATCTCACCCCGGTTAGAATGGCTACTATCAAAAAGACAAAAACAACAGGTGCTGACAAGACAGCCAAGAAATAGGATCTCTTAGACACTGTTGGTGGGAATATAAATTCACACAGCCATTATGGAAACCAGCATGGAGGTTTCTCAAATAACTAAAAACAGAACTACCATAAGATCTAGCCAAGGCAATGGGGACCTCAATTTACAACCACAGGGAGTTGTCCTTGACCCAGCACCTGAGTGATCCTGGAAGCACAGTTAACCCAGAACCTGCAGAAAGGAAAGCAACACAGACTGTCAGTACTTTAATTTCAGCCTCCTGACACCCTAAGGGAAGGACCCAGCCGAGTCTCACTGTACCTGCACGTCTGGCCTAACAGAATCATGAGATAAAAGCAGATGTCATTTAAAGCTACTACATTTGCGGTGCTCTGTTACAGTGGTAATCAAAACTACTACAGGAGGTGAGAGGGAAGATACGTTTGCATTTGCGCCTCAAAGAATGAGTAGAAATTTTTCAGACAAAATGCAGAAAAAACATCACAAGCGAAGCTTGAAGAGTACCTGAAATATTTTGAGAAAGGCAAACACCGTTCCCAGCACACACTAATCCTGAGACAGATGAGGTCACGATCATCACTGCCATTATCCCTTTCGTATCCTCTTATCACAAGAGAAAAGTACACCTCGTGCTGGGTGGAAACACAGATTAGATTCAGGCCAGGGAGGTTTTTGTTTTCTGTATGTCAGGTGAAAGAATTTCAATTTAACTCTTTAGGGAACAGGAAAGAAGAGTAATTTCTAGGTAGAAAGTCATAGATTTCTGAAGTGCAACTCAAGCTATAAGAAACTGAATTTGAGAAGAGAGCGGGCAGAGCGGGGCCCCAGGGAGAACGCCCTGCAATGGTTTCTGTTTCTTTTAGGGCAGTCTGGAATGGAAATGCCCGAAGCCCATGAATAACTGCTCCCCTGGCGACTGCAACCCATCTCGGGGTTTTCCCTAAGCCTCGAGACACACACGGCATGCCCACAGCAGCAACGCTGGGCCTCCGCCTGCCCAGTGCTGAATCTCCGTAGCTCAGGGGCTGGGGAAGGAGTGGAGAGTCACTCAGCACCCCAATCCCACTCCGGCCCATGCACTCCTCTTCCCTGTGAGCTTCTAGCAGGAGCGTTCACACGGCAGCAAGTGTGCCATGAGTCCAGGTGGGGCCAGGGCCTCTGAGCCAGCGCTACATCCTATGGTTCTAGGATGAAGAGTGTCACTGCGGGTCTTCCCTGTAGTTTACAGCCAGCACTGGTTTAGAAGCGGTCAGAGAGTGACCTCATCTGTCCTCCACTGGATGGAGTGGTCTCCTTAGAATGGAGGACAGTCAGGCTGAGAGTGCTTGGAGATGGGAATGGACCGAGACCACACCACCCGTGCTGGAAGGCCCTTCATGGAGACACATGATGTGGGGAGGTGAGGAGGGCATTTTCTTATATTTTTTATCCAGCAGAAGGAAAATTCTAATGGGGCTTGGATCTCTAAAGCACTTGGAATGTTAGACCTTGGTAAAATTTTGACTTTTTTTTTTTTTTTTTTGAGATGGAGTTTCACTCTTGTTGCCCAGGCTGGAGTGCAATGGTGTGATCTTGGCTCACCACAACCTCCTCCTCCTGGGTTCAAGCGATTCTCCTGCCTCAGCCTCCCAAGTCGCTGGGATTACAGGCGTGTGCCACCACGCCCAGATAATTTTGTATTTTTAGTAGAGATGGGGTTTCTCCATGTTGGTCAGGCTGGTCTCAAACTCCCAATCTCAGGTGATCCTCTTGCCTCAGCCTCCCAAAGTGCTGGGATTACAGGTGTGAGCCAGCGCACCCAACCTTCTGTTATATATCTGTCCTTTCTGTTTTCTTTCCATGGGATGATTAGCAGCAAAACTCTTTAAATGACAAAGTGTGTCTGCACGTCTTTAATACAAGGGAAGCATTCCTTGGTTTGGGAGACAGAGTTTCTCATTGTACCAAGAGAATATGGCAGGAGAAGTCCAACAGTTAAATTCAGGTGTGGTTGAAACAGGTGCCCATGGCAGTCGCATGTCCCCTGTGCAGGCCACCTAAGGCTAGCTGTGGGAGTGCTAGGGCCACATCTTCCTGGGGCAAGAGTCGTCATTCACTATCCCTAAGAAGGGGTAACCTGAACCTGCCCTGGATGCTGCAGGGAGGAGGGCTTGACTGGGCAGCCCAGCTGGTCTTTGCAGGAAGAACGATTCACAGCAAGATTCTCCAGGAGAGAAGCTTGTCCTCTGGTCTTTATCTCCTTCCAGCACCTTCTAGGGTACCCTGTGCCACAAAGGAAAGACGTGGTGGAGAGAATGAGCTGCCTGGCTCACACTGGGAATCTTGTTGTGGAGAGGGCCTGGGAGGGGGGGTCAGCCAGTGTGTTCCTGTTCATTTGGGGTGTTCCATTCATTTCATTTACTGCAACGAATACGCTTGGTACCCCACCAAATATGTCTGATTTTGAATCACGAATCAGAAAGCATATTAGGTTACCATGTAAAGGAATTTGATAAATTGAGGTCATTTATCAAATAAGCTCAATTTGATTTTATTAGAATGTCCAGCATTTTAAGCAGTTCTACTTAAATGGTAAGCTTATATGTTTAAAATTTATCTGATGTTGAGTCAGAAGATAATCAAAGGTGGAAGATGCTTGTAGTTTTTTTTTTTTTTTTTGAGATGATGTCTTGCTCTGTCGCCCAGGCTGGAGTGCAGTGGCGCAATCTCGGCTCACTGTAAGCTCCGCCTCCCGGGTTCACGCCATTCTCCTGCCTCAGCCTCCTGAGTAGCTGGGACTACAGGCGCCTGCCACCACGCCAGGCTAATTTTTTGTATTTTTAGTAGAGACGGGGTTTCACCGTGTTAGCCAGGATGGTCTCGATCTCCTGACCTTGTGATCCACCTGTCATGGCCTCCTAAAGTGCTGGGATTACAGGCGTGAGCCACCGCATAGTAATGCAGAATTTGTTCTTTTCAATAATACTAAGTGGTTTGGGAATTACAGTATCAGAAAAGTGAAATCATTTTCCTGAAGATGGAAAAAACCAGAAAGCATTATTTAGCTTTAGAAAAATGGTCTCTACAGACTATGCAATGTTTTAAATAACAAAACTGTGAGATGAAAAGAGCCCAGTCGTCCACTTCAGGACGTGGGATGCCTCCCTGGAGAATGCACTTCCACGAAGGAGCTGGGATTGTTCAAGACCATTCATTAAAACATTACCACACGGCTGCTACATGCACCATCTTGCTCTGCCCTTAGGAGCACAAAGTGAACACAAGGTCCTCACCCTCAAAGGGTCTAGCTGATGAGATCTTAAACAATCAACAAGTGCATTTGAAAAAATACTGCATTTTGCCTTTTAAACACATTGACAATTATTACTTTTTAGAGACAGGGTCTTGCTCTGTTGCCTGGGCTTGAGTCCAGTGGCGGGGCCATAGCTCCCTGCAGCCCCAAATTCCTGGGCTCAAGTGATCCTCTTGCCTCGGCCTCCCGAGTAGCTGGGACCACAGGAACTTGCCACACCTGGCTATTTTTTTTTAATTTTTTTTTTTTTTTTTTTGTAGAAACAAGGTCTTTGTTGCCCAGGCTGATCTGGAATTCCCAGGCGTAAGGAATCCTCCTGCTTCCGCCTCCCAAAGTGCTGAGATGACAGGCTTTGAGCCACCGCACCTGGCCTAAACACACTTTTAAATACCATCTCTTTTCTGTTATACAATAACCTATAAAAAGCTCCTTTTATCAAAATCTAGTAGACCAGAATTAAAAAATTTGTGGAGTGAAATACCAAGGAGAGGAATGTATTTTCTTAAAGGAAGAAAGGGGAGTATTTTGCAACCTGTTTAGTCAGATGAACTTTGACGATTCTAATGACTCAGTTTTACCCGGCTTTATAAAGATGACATTTATAAGCCTTGTCCTCTCTTCCCACTAGGAAAGTGGAAAAAACATACCCCTCCAGTGCGACCCAATCCATGACAAGTAGTGCTCGTTCATGGACACATGTTACAAGAGCAGGTGTCACGTCCGTGTCATGGGTGTGCATATTTTGGAAGATGCAGTGAGTCAGATGCTGTCTAGGAGGCAAGGCTTGCTGGGCACATGGGATGTGAGTGATCTGCCATTTTCACAAGCATAAAGCATGTGCCCCATAAGTTGGCAGAACAGAAACAAAACCAACTGCTCAGAGCAGGGAGTGACGGGGGCAGGATGCAGATAAGTGGGAGGCCGAACATATCAAGGAAAATGTTGGCCGGGCACAGTGGCTCAAGCCTGTAATCCCAGCACTTTGGGAGGCTGAGGGGGGCGGATTACGAGGTCGGGAGATCAAGACCATCCTGGCCAACATGGTGAAACCCAGTCTCTACTAAAAAATATATATATAAAAATTAGCCGGACATGGTGGCGGGTGCCTGTAATCCCAGCTACTTGAGAGGCTGAAGCAGGAGAATCGCTTAAACCTGGGAGGCAGAGGTTGCAGTGAGCTGAGATCGTGCCACTGCACTCCAGCTTGGGGGACAGAGCGAGACTCCGTCTCAAAAAACAAACAAACAAATACAAAAAGCAATCAAGGAAATGTCATGGAGGAAAACATCTGGCTTAGATCTTGGAGGGAAATGTGGACCAAGAAGAAAAGCATCCTAGGTAGACAGGACAGGACAATGGAAGGGGAATGGGTCACCATGTAGGTGGGGACTTCAGGAACTGCACAGGTAGAGTGAAGACGACACAAGACATCGGGTCAAATGAATGCTAAGTTGAGTTTTCAAGATTGAGATATAAATCTGTACGAATCCATGTCCTGTCTTCCCCAGCCCTGTGGCCAGTGTTGTGTCTGGGAAACACTCTCACGAAGGTGGGTCTCTAAGGCTGTGCCCTTGAACTCCAGTGAAGAAAACTTAGCTTGAGGGAAGTCAAACCCACCTCCCCACCTATGTTGTTAATAATTTACAAAACTGCAGTGCTCTTGGGGGCTTGGACATGTATGACTAACTGGTAGCTGTCTCAGGATACAGTGCATGTGAGAAAGAACTCGAGAACCAATATAATTTTACAGTATTCTTATTTCAGAGTGGGTGGACAGTTGTAATGGAAATAACAGTGCAGGTAACTCTCATTCTAGTGTGAAAAGGAACCTGAACATATATTGAGTTAATAAGATTTTAGTGTGAAATAGTCCGGCTGCTGTATTTATGGTTTTACATTTGTACGGTTTTCATTTAAGCATGAACCAGTATGTAGAAAATTTCCACCAAAATTACTCATGGATTTTTTTTTCCTGAAAGAACTAAAGGGTTATTAAAAATCTGTTAAATCTTAGGAACCAAATAAACAAATATTTCCAAAAGAGAAAGTCTTTTTCTATTATCTAGAATTTAAGTCTTAAAGTAGAAAGAAGCGATTGTGGGTGAAATACAAGGCTGAAATGCCCTTCATAGAATGACAGATGACTTGCAATTTTTAAATCATTTCATGAATACTCTTTATTTTGACGGGTTCATCTCATATCTACTATAATTAGAACCATTGATTTCAATGAAGTTTTTCTTCCTGCTCTATAACCTTGACAGGTGCAAACATTCAAAGACTAAAAACATCTCATTCAGAATATAGCACAGAGAGATTTTTTGTTTTTTCCTAAAATATGTCACCAGATTGGCACACAGTTGATATCTCATTCTCTAATTTTCTTCCAGCTTCTAGTTAAGTAAAATACTGTCGTTTTAGAGGAATGAGAAAGGACTTGCCACATGAAGAATGAAATCTTGCTCTTTAGTAAGAATGATGTTGAGTCTGCAGCTCTGATTCCTTGCCAAGAATTATGACTCTCTACCACCTCATGAAATTCAAATACTAATTGGTCAACTTGTAAAATATCACAAGGCTTGTAACCATAATGCATGAATTACAACCAAAGATGAACTCTTGGGTATAGAAACAACTCAGGAACAAACAGATGGTATGCACAGGTAAGTTAAGGTCAAGGCTTACATGGTACCACTAGTCTGGGGAGATACTAAGTGAATATGTGAATGTCTTAAGTATTCATGAATCAACTACTAAGTTAAAATATGGCATAAATACTAAATACAAGGAAAATCTACTCATGGTTTTACAGTAGGGTCACTAAAACCATAGTATCAAGAGGCAGTTGCTGGTGGCCTACAGTGTCCATAGTGGTACTGTTTTCTCTTGAGATGCCTTACAGGACACAGAAAGTGGTCTCAGGAAAGACAATGACAAGCTAAGTCCCTGCTGTGGAGCCAGCAGCTGTCAGTCAGGGGAAAGCTGCGGGGTGTTGCTGGCCACGCTGAGATGCAATCCCAGGTGCTATCCCTGACACGTCATAGCACTATTCACAATAGTAAAGACAGAGAATCAATCTAAATGCCCATCAACAGTGAACCAGATAAAGAAAGTGGGGTACATATATACCATGGAATACTATGCAGCCATAAAAAGAAGATTGCATCCTCTGCAACAACACGGAGGGAGCCGGAGGACATTATCCTAAGGTAACTAACACAGGAACAGAAACACAAACACTGCACACTCTCACTTACAAGTGGGAGCTAAACACCGAGTATGCATGGACGAAAAGAAGGAAAACAGCAGACACCAGGGCCCACTTGGGTGTGAAGGGTGAGAGGAGGAAGAGGATCAAAAAAATACCTTTTGGGCACTATGCTCATTACCTGGGTGAGGAAATAATCTGTACACCAAACCCTGTGACATGTACTTTAGCCATATAACAAACCTGCACATGTACCCTTGAAGCTAAAATAATAGTTAAAAAAAGAAACAAAGGACTATGTAAGCTGTTAGGTTGTGTATATAGTACCACTTCTGTTTCACATAAAATTGGATTCTTTTCTCATGTTCCTTTCATTCATCCACATTACTTGATATTAACTTTTTGGGAGGTACATTTCTATTTAAAAATTATCACTAAAGACTTAGGTGTGCTCAGGAACAATTTTTTAATGCTTATCTTTAGGAGCATCAAATATGCATTTAGAATTAGCATACACATAATCATATGTTGACTTCAAACCTTAAGTACGATCTATAATGACAGATTCTTAAACATATAAATATATAAAGGCCTTACTAAGATTGCTGAGAAAACACAGAAACAGATTTTTGAAAAACCAAACAATAAACATGGACTCATGAATCAACTAAAAATTTCTTCTGCATTTAATTTATAATATACTTTTTCTATATCCTACAAATTTTCTCTACGGATGCTAGAGTTTTTTTGTCTTTTTGTTTTTATCTTAGATTTTAAGCCTCGTACCCAGAAAGGTATTTCTGCAGCACCACAATCTGACTGTTTTAAACAGTCTCATTTAGAAGAAAAAAAATTATAATCTGTTTAAATTAAGAAGAAATTTGGAAAGACAGCATTCGTTGTATGTGTATGTGTGGATACGTGTGCCTCTGTGATGGAAACAATAATGATGTGATGAATTCTAGTTTCCTTGGAAACAGCATGACCAAAGTGTATTGTGTGTTCCTAGTAGGATATGGACCTATTTGGAAATATAACAATATGATACTAAGTATATTTTCCACTAAGAAATTCAAGATAGTTTTGCCTGTGAAAAACCTCATTTTAGTCACAGATCCTCAGTTTTCTGACCAACTCTATTTATGCTGTGCTGAAAGGAAGGAGCCATTTACATTCACTTCACGTGCTTCCACGGGTTCACGAATGTTCGTGGGCCCCGTATGGGCACAGACAGTCCTCCAAGGAGCTACTGTGTTCGCTGGGAGGTGTGGACACATAAAGGCGTGGAGGGCACAGGATAGAGCACGAAAACCTCCACAGGCTAGAGAAGTAAGTATGTGATACGGTTTGGATCTGTGTCCCTGCTCGAATCTCATGTTGAACTGTAATCCCCAGTATTGGAGGTGGGGCCTGGTGGGAGGTGTGTTAGGCCATTCTCCCATTGCTATAAAGAAATACCTGAGACTGAGCCCGGTATGGTGGCTCACACCTGTAATCCAAGTACTCTGGGAGGCCAAGGCAAGTGGATCATCTGAGGTCAGGAGTTCAAGACCAGCCTGGCCAACATGGAGAAACCCAGTCTCTACTAAAAATACAAAATTATCTGGGCGTGGTGCTACATGCCTGTAATTCCAGCTACTCAGGAGGCTGAGGCAGGAGAATCACTTGAACCTGGGAGGTGGAAGCTGCAGTGAGTCAAGATTGCGCCATCGCACTCCAGCCTGGGCAACAAGAGCGAAACTCCATCTCAAAAAAAAAAAAAAAGAAAGAAAAAAGGAAATACCAGACACTGGGTAATTTATAAAGAAAGAGGTAAGAGGTTTAATTGGCTTACAGTTCTGCAAGCTGTACAGGAAGCATGGTGCTGGCACCTCTCGGCTTCCGGGGAAGCCCCAGGAAACGTATCATGGCGGAAGGTAAGGGGGGAGCAGACACATCTCACGAGGACAGCACCAAGCGGGGTGGTATTATGGTATTAAACCTTTTGTGAGAAACCGCCCTCATGATCCAATCATCTCCCACCAGGCCCCACCTCCAACAATGTGACACAGTTTCCTCATGAATTGTTTAGCACCATCCCTTTGGTGCTGTCTATGATAGTGAGTGACTTCTCATGAGATGATCTGGCTGTTTAAAAGCAGGCGACATCTTCCCCTCCGCCTTATTCCTACTTTTGCCATGGAACGTGCCTGCAGCTCCCGCTTTGACTTCCGCCATGATCGTGAGCTTCCTGAAACCACCTCAGAAACCAAGCAGACATTATGCCACACTTCCTGTAAAACCTGCAGAACCGTGAACCAATTAAACCTGTGTTCTTTGTAAATTTGCCACTCTCAGGTATTTCTTTATAGCAACACAAGAATGGCCTAACAGTATGTTTAACAAGAAGAATTAAAAAAAAAATGTGGGAAGAAACGCAATATGTAAACAGGTAGAAATACGTCCTTGAGGACCTGAGGGGATAGAAGAGGTGGAAGGATACATTTTAAAAATTACATTGGAACTATAATGTGCTTTCATTCAAATGTTGTTTATAACCACAATAACATACTGCTTTTATATAAGCCAAAATGACATCTAACGATCAAGCGGCTTTGTGGTTGGAAGGACGTAAGAGCATTGCTGAGTTGAGCTGGGCTGGAGGAGGGTGTACGAGGGCTTTAGAAAGTCCATGGACTTCCTAAAACAAAGTGCCTAGGTCTGCCCAACCCTGGCTTTTTGCAGAACACAACTGGGAGGGGCCAGGGCCATGGCAGATCTATGAGAGCTTCCAGAGAGAGCCCTGCCCGCCTTGTTCATTCCTTTTGAACTTTGCTTTTTCCCTAGAGGGCTGTGGCCAGTGGGCAGGTGGACAAGAGACTGTATGCCTACTCCAGTGCAAAGAAGGGCAGCATGCTGGATCATCAGACTGATAATTTTACAACTAAAGGAATATTGAAACATTTTGGAAAAATGCTTCTACAGATCAAATTCACACACTCCACCCCAGCGTTTCATTCATTCCAGACCCACAGGTTTTGTTCTCTTTGTAGGAAACTACAGATGATTTTGGCTTCTCCAGCATCAACACTAATGCTGGTTTTCTAGGAAACCCAGTAACTTGCACGAGGAAATATTTCAGATTATGATCATCAAGTCTGCCCAAGTTCTACTCAAAGCTCACGCAAGTATATTTAAAAACCATTGTGCCCTGTTACTCACTTCTCTAAGTGGAGAATTCAGAAAGGGCAAGGGAGTCTTTCACTACCAGCTCCATGTTGACCCTCTCCCTTGCGTTCAACACCAGGCCAGAGATTAACCAGCCCCAGTCCAAATGCCCTCACCCAAATTCAAGAATGAGCTCCACTTCTCAATAGGCTGTCCATCCAGATAGTTGCTGTTTTAAGGGGCTTACTGGTGAGAGGAAGAAGGCCTAGGTCTGTGCCCTGAGGGTAGACTAGAATAATGGAAGCGACTGTTGGGGAATGCATTACCTGGGCACAAAGCAACTGGACCAGGGTCAATGTGCACGGAAACGCCAAAAGTCAATTTTGTTGGCCAGGCCAATGGTTCTTTTTGTGTAAGCCTACATCCACTGGTTTCAGTCAACTCTGGCCAGTCCTAGCTAGATGGCCAGAACTCCAATGGACTGGTCTGAATAACAAACAGCTGGGTGCCGTGTCATAAGGACTATATCACATGTACAAGAAGGGTGTGTGGCCTGACATACACTATCGGGGAAAAAACGGGGAAAGATCATGCAAGTAAATGCAGTAGCTGCTGAGCTGCAGGGCCCAGGTGGGGTCAAGGCGGTGGAGAGCTTACCCGGTTGCTTTCGCTCTTTGAACGGTCATTTTTTGCCTTGGCTGTCTTTTCTGCAAGCTTCTTCTGCCTTTGAGGGCCTCTTCCAAAGAAGATGTAGTTGACAAAGGCGTACTCCAGAAGAGCCAGGAACACAAAGACGAAGCAGCCCATAAGGTACATGTCGATGGCTTTGACGTAGGGGATTTTGGGCAAGGTCTCCCGAAGGTGGGTGTTGATGGTTGTCATTGTCAGCACAGTTGTGATCCCTAGAAAAGAAACAAACTGGTGAGAGGCTGCAGCTTTGCCACACTGGTCTTCACTTTTCACTGTTCTTTTGTGTCTTCCCAAACAGTCGGAGATAATGGGTCGAATACGGCGGGGTGACTGGAATGCAACAGAGCATACATCGTGTCATCGGGGCCACGCGTCGCCGCTGAGAACAGCGAGCTGACACCTGTACTCTGGGGAAGTGAAGCTGTGCAGGGCCTCTCCCTCCCCCGCCCAACCCCTGCCCATGACACCTTTGCTATCACACAGGATGGAATTTTGAGAGTAGAAGAAGAGATACGTAGAGCAGAAAAAAAGAATGTGGTTTTTATGAATGCTGGCAAAAATAAAAATAAACCCAGAATTTAGCATACATGATGAGAAACCTCCAGGAAAAAAGAATGAATTTGAGGGGTCCATGGCTACAGAGGCAAGGCTGTGAGCGAGAGCTCAGTGAGACAGCCTGTGGAAGAAAACAATTCCTACTACAATGCTGATTGGAAGCGAGAGGAATGAGGCAATGATTTTTAAATTATTAGCCATGAGATCCAGCCCCGAGCTCAAAGGGAAAGAAATAGCTGAGCTACTCTTCTGAGGGAAGATGATCTCACAGAGCAACTTCCCTCCTCAACTAAGAAAGCATCTGTACATAAGCTGCTTAGGAAATGGTTGCTCAAGTTGAGGGTTAGCGATTTCATTCATCTTCTAGAATCCCCCCCATACTCCGGGGCAACTCATCAGATCCTGTTTTTAAAAGTCGTTAGTTTGAATTCTTTACATAGTATTGTATGAACGATCTCATTGTTTCCCAAACAGAGCTCAATTTAGTCTAGAACCACGTAAGGACCATATTTTGCAATTCTCCCTCCCATGGCAAGAGACAAGATTCCACACTGAATCATCGGAGGCCACAGACACCGGGAGGCAAGTGAGTGATGTGCCCAGAGCTTGTTGAGTTGAGCTGAGCTGCGCTTACAGGAAGGGCACGGGTCACTCCCATGTGGCAGGGTGGGATGGTAGTACTGCAGCTGACACGCTGTCTTGGAGACTGTATTTTTGAAATATTAATACGTCTCAAGGATGCAAGACAGCTTTGAGGGCTGAGCTCTTTTCTACCCATGCAACTGATGCCACTGAATGTGAAGATGTGGCTTTCAGGACCCGATAAAGTGAACAGGTTTCTCCGCATTGCTTTGTCAGGCTTTCCTCAAAAACGAGACTTTAAAAGGAGACAGTCTAACCATAATCCTTCATCCTCAGTCACCCAAAACCTACATGACATCACTGAGGCCAAGAGGTAGTGCCAGCCCTACAGCTCAGCACTGTCAGGATATGCACTCTGGGATGCAGCCCAGGTTGTTCTGCACATGGTCCCAGCCCAGCCCTCCAGTGCAGGGTTTGAATTTACTAAGCATTCCAATTTCATCCCCCTCTGATCTCCCATCCTATCCTAGGAGGCAGCATCTCGAGGCCCACAGGGAGGACCTCGAGACTGCAGAGCTCAGCTGGCCTGGGAATGAGCTGGAGAGCAGGCTAGATAGCCCAGTCTTCCATCTCCAACACAAGCGCTCCCTCCACTGAGCTCTGAACTGCTACTAAAAGCTAAGAAGAGAATTGAAGAGTTGAGGAACTCTTTTTACATAGAACTGCAAACCATGGTTGCTGATGGAATGTACGGAAATCCAAGATGTCAGAGTATTTTAAGATTCTCTTTTAACATCACATTCATGTGCACCTGGGGACTTTTTAAAATTGAAAATGGCCATGGGATAATTACTGTTTACAAATAAATGTGAAAACACTGTGCAAATGCTACAAAATTAGGCATTCTCACCATTATTCAAAAAGTTTGTAATGTTCTTGCCACTACCGTGCTTCCCCCTTCAACGTGGATTTGGGAAGACTGAGCACTTTGCTTTCGTCACGGCTTTGCCTCCCCTGCTGGCTATTTTGAATGGACATGTATGACACAGGCCTCAGCAGATGTCCTCCTAGACAATGGGCTGAAAGCACACAGGAACAGGTGCAGCCAGCACATCCCACAGGTACTCAGCCTGGTAAATGAGCCCCAGAGGGACCTGGGCTAGGATCCCGGACCCAGGCCCACCAGCACAGGCTCAGGAATCCCTGGCAGTAGGATTTGCAGTGAGTGCCCGGGTCTTTCTAGTTTGGACCCACACGCCACATGAGTTCTTAGCTTAAGAGGCCAATGCGTTTACTAACTCCTTCTGTCGCTTTACCTCCTATGTAGGACACCGTGGATGGTGGTGTACTGTGGTGGTCCACAGCCTGTAAAGGGGAGCCACACGGCCCAGACCCAAAGCCCTGCTCTGCCTCTATGGGTCTGTAGCCATCATTTGGAGCTGCTGGAAAACTGATGGCAATGTCTGAACAGCTCTGATGTGCCAATAAATAGTAACTGGCACTGTTAACACTAACAACAAATAATCATATGAGTATCATCAATTACAGAAAAATCATTCTTCGGTAGCCTCTGGCTTTCCTGGCCTTGCCTTGACCTTCTGTTCTCTAGGGAAATCATCCAGCTACAGTACAGAAAATGGCTGGGTGGTGGCTTTCGTGTTGTTTTGTACATTCACCAGGCTTTTCAGTCTTTCTATAAATTGCCAGCCTCAATTTATTTGTCATTTAGATTATGTATGAAATATTGTGTTTGAACATTGTATTTATAAAAATGAATATGAAATAAAATATAATTTCTTTGCATTGTTTAATCACAATATTTTGTTTCTCCTCCTCATGATAAAAATAATCTGGCCTAAATTTTATCAGTATACATTTTTACCTTTAGAAGTACTAGTACTTTTGCAGACTGAGCATCCCTCACCTAAAAATCCAAAATCTGAAATGTTCCAAAATCTGGACCGTTTTGAGTGCCTGCATGGTGCTCAAAGGAAATGCTAATTGGAGCATTTCAGATTTTGAATTTTTGGATTAGAGATGCTCAAACTCTAAGTATAATGCAGATACTCCAAAATTAGAAAAAAATCTGATTTTCAAAACACTTCTGGTACCAGGCATTTTGGATAAGGGACACCAACCAGTATTCACCAAGGGTTTTGAGGGAGGCCATCTAATGACAACTTCCCACTTTAAAGTTTGGTGGTCGTTAACGCAAATAGTTCAACGTATCTGATGGTCAGACCTTGCACAGCAGAAGCGTATCATACTGAGGCCCACAGAACAGCCGAGGAGCACGGCTATCGGAAGAGCCAGTGGAACAGGCCCTGAGTCCCTCCCGCATTGAGTCCAGGTCCAACAGTGCCCAGAGCCCAAGGGTGAGCCCTCCACAGAGGCCTCTGCTGAGCCCTGCCCACCCTGTCTGTGCAGAGGCTGCACCTTTATCATGCATTTAGAAGCAACGCGTACTGATCACAGTGCAGCGCCTTAGGACGAATGCAAAAAGCCCTGTGAGCATTTCAAAGCTGTGCTACAAGACGAGGTGCTTGGGAAGGGGTGGCAGGAAGGGTGATTTCTCCAATGAAAGCTCTCCAAACTATAGCTGTATCCTATGGAGCTCAGTAGCATCTTCACAGTTATGAGGGATTCCTCAATAATAAGAGTTCATAATAACGCTTGGTTAGCTTTTTTCTTTTCTTAAAAAAATCCATGGCTTTTATAACATAGTAGACCAAATAACTCTTTACTGCAGTTTTACTGACACTTTAGGAATTATATGTAGTAGTTAAGGGAGAAGGTCTGGAAGTTAGACTAACTGGATTGAAATCTTTCTTCTGAAACTTGGAAATTACATGACTTCGGACTAGCTACTGAGCTTCTCTGCATCTCATTTTCGTGCTCTGTAAAACTGGAGCGATAATCCTCCGTACCCTGCTGTGAATCTTCTCCAGGACAGATGCCTACGTGAATGGCCTTAGCAGAGAAAGTGGCGCCCAACTATGTGGTAATTTTCAGTCTTTATTATCCTGGCTGTGGTACTGATGATGATGATGACGTCACTCAGTGCTCCTGACACTGCGTCATAATTGTCTGAATTCGCCAACTGACGTTTCCCAGTGACTGCAGATCTGGACTCAAGTCTTGTATTGGCAGGAGGGACCGAGGGAATGCATGTGTAGGTGTCATCCTCTGAGAGCTGGATCTGTCGGGTTCTTGTCTGGCCAGACCCACAGCCCTAAGATCACAGCTGCCCTCTTGATCTCGGGGTCACCCTAACTCTAATGAATATCCCTTCACTCTGGCTCTCATGCCTGCCTCCCAGAGCACACGTGTCAATCCTCCAATGTTGAAGCCTCAGCAACCCTGGCCGGCCCATGCCTTCATCCCAGCAAAGCCACAGAGGCCCGACTGGTTTATATTAAAAATGCCGTGTCATGAAGAAAAAGTGTGGAATCTACTTTCATATACCTTAATGAAACTGGGTTAAATGGAACTCACTTCCGGGGTACTAACGGTTTAACACCGTAGAAGGCAACACTTTACAATTAGGGAGGGACAGAATCTGTGATGGCTAGGAAATTCAGATATGCACGTTTTCAGTACACCCCACCCCTTGTGATGTCAGATAATCATGGCTCCCTGGTACTCATATTTCACTAATTATCGCAGTGACTGGCAAATTCTCTGCAGCAGATTCACGGCAAAGCAGTGAAATGTCAGTTTCAGCTCGGTCTCCACTTTCATAGGCCTTTTCTAGGCTTGCGGAGGGGTCCCAGCAACTTTGTATTTGTATATTTCATATATTTTTCTTAAAAGGGGGTGCTTGAAATTGTATAAGCTAACAGTTCTGTATAATTTAGATCTGCCCCTACAAATGTATTGTATCTCTGAATTTTCCAAGTGAAAAGAGAAAAGAGTTTAACAAGGAGTAATCTAGTAAAATATATATATATTTTTAAAGTAAAAGCTACATAAAGACTGACATTACTGGGGAAGATCTGCAGGCTGTACAAAAGTCCTGGAGACTTTTTTTTTTTTTTTAAATGAGAACTGTGTTTATGATACCTATTAGAAATATATAACAATTAAAACAGCACTTTCAGTTTTTTGCAGCTTTACTCTTCATAGAGTGGTTTTTTAATCCACTTAACACCCTTAGGAAGAGCTACCTGATTTTCTCAAGTCATAGTTATGTGTTATTTCCTGGGAAATTAATCTAATCTTGATTACAACTACGCAAGTCACATGTTTGTCATGCATATATAGACATGTACTTACATTTTATTAGAAAAGAAAACATGTTATTCAACTTAAAGTACTGGGAAAAGTTGGTAAACAGAAAAAGGGCTGGGTGTGGTGGCTCACGCCTATAATCCTAGTACTCTGGGAGGCCGAGGTGGGCAGATGGCTTGAGACCAAGAGTTCAAGACCAGTCTGGGAAACATGGCGAAACTCCATCTCTACAAAAAATTTAAAAATTAGCCAAGTGTGGTGGTGTGTGTCTGTTGTCCCCCATATCCAAGAGGTAGAGTTGAGAGGATCACTTGAGTTCAGGAGGTTGAGGCTGCAGTGAGCCGTAATCATAATTGTGCCACTGAACTCCAGCTTGGGTGACAGAGTGAGACCCTGTCTCAAAAAAAAGAGAAAAGAACAGGAAAGAAGGGATAACTGGAACCCTGAATTCTTATGTTTTTTTGTAAGGCACTTTGCCAGATAATGCGTTGATAATTCTTTTCCATCAATTTTTATAAGTACTATTGACTTTCACTTTCAGGAAATAAATTCAACCCTACCCAAAGGGATGGATAGAAGATTGCCCAACAGCTCTGTACTTATGTGAATGTATTTAAATAATTATTTTGTCTATGCAGTTTCATATTAACTAGCTGAGTAGAGAATAATGTTTCTGAAAATATAAGCCTTCCCTTAATAACCAAAATGCTAAAAATAATATTGGAACCTATAATACATATTGTGCATCAGCTAATAATCCAGTTGTCAAATAACCAATGGTCAGAAAAGATCACTAGAGCCTTTGGGAATCACTCAGAATTGAATTCTACATTTTAGTGCTCATTACATTGTGTAATTCCAATTCTATGCTGTAATATTTTACTATTTTTCTGACTTATAAAAGAAGAATGCACAATTAATCAAGTCTTCTTTCTGGGCCATGAAATAATTTTGAACAGGAGATGTTATTCCTTGCTTTAAAATTAGTGTCAAAACTAGTTTTATCATGCAAATATTCTGCAAGCATATTTTCCCTTTCATGGGCATGAAAATTCACATTTGAGCCTTATAATTAAATTAACACATCAAGGGAATCGTGCGTGAAATTAGTGTTTCAAGATAAAAAGTGACTACACGGGCAACGCTTGTGTCACGATGTCAAAAAATGGTAGCTGAACTACAGCCTTTGAACTATCTGAATACTGTAATGATACGGTTACTTTACATTTAAATATCACTTAAAAATAGCACATACCGAGGGCGACTCTCGCAGCAGATGCATCATAATTGATCCAGAAGGACACCCACGACAGAATCGTTATCAGTATAGAGGGCATGTACGTCTGAAGAATGAAGTATCCAATGTTCCTCTTCAACCGAAAGCTCAGTGACAGTCGAGGATAGGCACCTATGGGAAAGAGACAAGGACATTACACCAGAGAAATGACACGGCAGACTAAAGAGTTTGCTTTGACTTCCACAGGTCAACAACATGCAATGGAAAAGTCTGTGAATGAAGGGGTGGTCCACCACCAAGCAGTTTGCTTCTGTCTGCTAGTGGCATTTATAGAAGAATCAGGAGGGGGGTGCTTTTCGGTCCATTTATACGACAGTGATGAGGATGCTCTTCTGAGGCTACACACTCAGTTGAGAACCTGGAAAAGCTTAGAAGTTTTTAGCTTAGAATCCAGAATAATGCCAAATACCTTGTTTATTCTTTAATGGATGACTATCCCCTTCTTCCTTGTAGAAAGGGGAGATGTGGCTCAAGGCTTTACTGGGCAAGAAAGGCTTTGACCAGTTGTCCTTTCGGCCCACCTGGAGTTCAGCCCTGAACACAGATGTTGGAGGCATGGTCCCTAGAGTGACTGGGTTGGCTCAGGGGCACCCTAAGAACAAGAGAGGCAGAGAAGCAAGTCCAGTCCCGGAGAAAGCAGCGGTGCACACTCAGGGCTTCTGCTTCGGCCACAGAAGAGGCATTAACGGGAGCTCGAAGGAGCACCTGTCTGCTTTCTTGTCCACGAGTCCCAGTATTAATTCTCGGATGTGAACATTCCACTCAACACACTTTGGAATCCTACCACCACCACCAGGACAGAGTGAGAAAATATCCTGCCACATTCGGCACTATGTTTGCCTTTTCTCTCTTATTTCGTTTTTCTTTCTTTTTGTTTTTTTGAGATGGAGTCTCGCTCTGTCGCCCTGGCTGGACTGCAGTGGCATGATCTCAGCTCACTACAACCTCCACCTCCCTGGTTCAAGTGATTCTCCTGCCTCAGCCTCCCAAGTAGCTGGGACCACAGGTGCCTGCCACCATGCCCAGCCAGTTTGTTTGTTTGTTTGTTTTTGGTATTTTTAGTAGAGACAGGGTTTCACCATATTGGCCAGGCTGGTCTTGAACTCCTGACCTTGTGATCCGCCCGCCTCGGCCTCTCAAAGTTCTGGGATTACAGGCACGAGCCACTGCACCTGGCCTATTTTGTTTTTCTTAGAGCAAGGTAAGTGTGGCCTTTGTTTCCCCCCGTTTGTTTCAACAGGCCACTTTTTCAGTTCCAATCCTCCCGCTCCTTGTTTTCTGGATTCTGATGGAGCTGCCTGAGAGCCCGCGCCAGTGAGAACCGAATGACCCTTTCTAATCAGCTCCTCCGATTGTTCCCCGACACTGGCAGGTGCCTTCTTTCTGAAGATGCCCACACTCTAAACTCCAAGAGGCCTCACCTTTCCTGATCTCCTCCTACTCCAAGCCTGGCAGGCTCCTATTCTCCTCCTGCCCCTAAATATATATGCATTCTTCAGACTTTATTCCACATCCCTTTCTGTGTCTGTCCCTAGATTCTTCTCTTTGGCAGTCTGATTCACTCGTATGACTATTACCATTATGCAGGAGATGAACGATTTTATCTCCAGGCCTCCTACCTTTAGCATCAACCACATTTGCAGCCAGGATTATATAAAAGAGAAAAGAAATCACCAAACATACCCAGCTCTTCAAGGCTGACAGTCTCGGAAATTTCCTCCAGTCTTTGCGTGTGTCTGTGTAGAATTTCTCATACACAGCTCTGATCAAATGCATATATCCCATGTCATCATAGCATAAGATTTTTTAGAGTTGCTACAAATTATTTGTAAACACAATTTTCGGTTCTTCCTAATGATCCATCAAATATCGACACAAGGACTCTATAAATACAAATTCCTGAATGCTGTAGATTTAGGTGTTTTCAATTTTTATAAAACTATAAATAGTACTCTTAAGGATATATTTGTGCAGAGCCATTTTTCTGCATTGAGACTTATTTCTTGAGGATGAATATGCCAAAGGAGGGATTGGTAGGCCAAGGTTTAAAGCCTTTGATAAATATTGTCAAATTACTTTGCAAATGTATCACACCAAGGTATGCCGCCGCCACTATCAGCAGATTAATAAAAGTGCCTAGCGCACCTTGCAAATATGACAATATCATACATTATCTCTTACAAATAGGTTTTGCTAACTCCCTTGGGAAAACCTTGTCCTTTCAATGACTTTTTAAAAAATTGAATAGTTCCTAAATGTTTGTTTGTTCTCTGTATTTAATCTTATAAATTATCTGATCACTCATTTATTTCTCTCATTTCTCTTTCCTCTGATGGTTTTTACCTTTTCACTGAAACACTTTATATGCTAATCCTTGCTTGTATTCTCTGCAAGCATTTTCCCAGTTGTCAGTTTGTAAAGCTTGTCACGGCTTTGAGTGGAGGACATACAGATCCCTAACTTTTTGTATGCAACTCCATCTATCCATTTCACTTTTTCCCCTGTGATTGTTAAAACTTGCGTTTAGCCTTAGGTAAGTTCACAATACAGATTTACCTGCAAATCTATTTTGAGGGGTGGCAATTATTTCAGCGTTTGACATGAGGTGAAAACGTACATGGATTTTGGTTCCACAAACAGCAAACCGGTTTCTCCAACACCATCAGTAGAATGAGGCTTCCCTTCATAATACATTCACACAGTCTGTTGTTCTTAGACTCCGTTTCTTGTAAATGTGGATCCTGGGCCTGAGGCACCATGCACAGGGGCCAGAGCCTCCTCGCGGGCCTCGCCCTCCCAGTTCTGGGCCTTGTGCAACTTGGGCACATTCAGGAAACGATGCTCCCTGTCATGCCACACTCAAAACCTTCTACGGCTCATTACTTCCCACAAACATCAAAACACGCATCCAGGAATTTTAGTTTCTCCATCTTTCCCCAATTTAACTTCAGTTTTATTTTCCACCATGTTTCTGCTTTAGGCATCACATTTTTTTAGTCAAAGAGGTTCTCACTGCCTCAAAATATTCGTCTCTATTTCCTGCCTCTGCTGACTCACATCCCGGTTTTGAAGACGTGTCTTTCCTTATCCATACCTCAAGGTCTTGGTCAAAGCCCCATCTTCCAGGAATCCTTTCTTTTTCCTCCTTCCAAATGTAAGTAATCACCCTCTTGAATTTTTTTCTCATTATTCATATTATTATAATTATAAACATTTACCAAGGTAAGATCTTCCTTAATAAGTCATATGGTCCCCAGGGCAGAATTTGTGAGGTAATTTTTTTTATATACTACAATGCCTAGGTAAATGTCAAAACCATCATAGGTTCTGAATAAATACTTCCGAATGCTGAATGAATGAAAATAGGAGTATTTAGTTTCTGTATGTGAATCTTTAGTTGAGCTTAATACACAAAATGCTCAACATCGTTATTGAATTGTAGCTTGAAATCCCATGGCAACTGCAATATCTTTACTGAAGTAACTTGAATACTGCCTCTTAATTTGCGATTTCATGGCAACCTCAGACCTTTCTTAGCACTTATTTGCTTCTCTTTGCTTCAAGTACATCTTACTATAATCCACCACACATGGAACAGTCTCTGCATCAGTCAGGACATGTTGGCTTATGCTACAGTAAAAACAGCCCCCAAATCTCTGTAGTTTGTAACGAAAATTTTTCTTATAAAAAATAGATCCAGTTAGCTCCCTCCGTTTGCAACACTGTTGGCCTCTGTGGTAGAAGGGCTGTACACACTTCCCGTCATATTTCTGTGGCCAGAGCAAGTCTCATCGCCAACTGTTATGTCAGGAGAATGGGAACGTTTAAGCCTCCCCCAGAGAAGAGCAGCAAATATTTTTGAATGATAATGCAATTTACTATATCCTCCAACTTTCCGTTTGCCAAGTCAACTTTCTTAAACATTTTCCAAAGTACATCTTCAGGGAAACTGTGGGCAGTAGAAACCAATACTGACACCCATGCAACGCCATGACTGTACAGTCAAACAAACACTTGGAAGATCATTAGGGACCTTGAGGAAGAGAATACGAAACTGATTTCAAAAACACATTCATCTCTGGAAATTCACCAAGATACTCACTGACACAGAATTTGGAATTAAGAAAATACACCATTTTCTTTTGTATTTGTTTAGCAAATACATTCTATTTGTTAAAAGTAAAATGCCTTTGGGAGGCTGAGGTGGGTGGATCCCAAAGTCAGGAGATCGAGACCATCCTGGCCAACATGGTGAAATCCCGTCTCTACTAATAATATAAAAATTAGCCGGGTGTGGTGGCATATGCCTGTAATCCCAGCTACTCAGGAAGCTGAGGCAAGAGATTGCTTGAACCTGGGAGGTGGAAGTTGCAGTGAGTTGAGATAGAGCTACTGTACTCCAGCTTGGCGACAGAGTGAGACTCCATTTCAAAAAAAAATGGAAAATGTCATTTCCAATTAGCAAAATGTTTAGGTATTCAGCATATGCCCCACACATCCTAGTCTCTGAAGTGGAAACTGAGTGGGGCAAACAGCGAAGATGAATAAAAGCCCAGTTCACCCTCCCAACTGTTAATAGCTCCTGACCCATGTCAGACAGATTCGTTCAGAACTGGCCTCCACAAAGCTGTGGCATGCACTATCCTGGAGGTACAAAAGTACGCTAGGGCACATGACTTAGTGATTTAGGAGAGGTTTCACGGTGTAGGCACCTCTAGTGTATGAGACACTCATGGTTGAACAGGACTCCTTCAGGCAGGGAGGAAGGAGAGCTTTCAAGGTAATGGACCCAGCAGAGCTGTTCAAGATGCCATGAGACAGTGACCTCAGAAGGTTAGTCAACCTGATAATTATCTGACGTAGTAGATCTATTCTGCTAGGCAAAGGCTTTTCCCATTTGATGTGCATCTTAAAGAGTCCATAAAAGTATTTTTGTAGCTCCAGTAGACAAAGTCCTTACACTGGCAGGATGGAATGCCATGAAATATGCTGTATCTATGTAGAAAACTCCCAAGTGATCACAGCTAGTGGCTAATATTTTAAAGTTGAGAAGTAATGAGTCAGCTGCACTAAGACATCCCCTTTAAAATGAAACGGAAGCTTGAATTTACAACTGAAATGCGCTGAAGCCCTAATGTCTGTGTGCCAATGCAGATGTGGTCAGGTCCCCAGGCAGACGCTGAGCCAACAGATAGAGGCACAGTCCCTGGGCACAAATGCATTGTTCCAACGCGGGGATTCCTTGGCAAAACTACCTAGTGACGATGCTGATCCCAGCCCTTTCTCCCCATATGCAGTTACCGTTATGCCAAAAACACGGCTCTGGATCTCTAATCCAGCCTGAATTTATATTATTCTCTAGGCATTAATGTTTTTGAAGAACTCATTAAAAATGCGGACACAAAGGGTCACGCCAGCTTTGTGGAGTGCTAAGAGCCACTCAAATGCATCTGTGAACTAATAAGCTGGTATTTTAGCAACTGCAGCAGAGTTCACTTATCACATGTTCCTCTTCCCAGCAAGGCCGCCATGGTGGGGCACTCCCACAGCAGCCTGGGAAGCTTTGTGAGCTCTCACTTAGAGGCTTTCTGGGCCCATTATCATGCTATATGATTCATTTATTATCTAGATGCAGCCTAAAATTAAAAATAGTCTTTCTAATTCTTACTCCCATTACTAGTCACCTTATTATATGTTGAAAAAATCCATTAAGAAAAGGAAATATATGAAATAGAAAAGAGAAAGAAGAAAAATGGGATTGGGGTTTTAAAAAAAAGTGTTTCAAATATTGTCTCAACCAGGCAATGAGTCCTTTCTAATCCTCCATAGAAAAACCAGCATTGAACCATATCACAGTGCAGCAAAGAACAGGGATGTTTGTCTGAACAATCCAGCCTCACCGTTATTTGGGATACTCGTTTTTGAGAAGGTTACTATCCTCTCTTTCCTTGTGTGTAAAATCAAGGCAAGAATACCCTCAGTGGCAAAAAATTAAATTACACTTCATAAAAATTAAAAACAGTTATGCTCCAAAGCGTACCATCAAGACAACCTACAGAATGGGAGAAAATATGTGCAAATCATGTATCTGATAAGGAACTTATATCCAAAATACATAAAGAATGGGGCTGGGTGGGTGGCTCATGCCTGTAATCTCAGCATTTTGGGAGGCCATGGCAGGAGGATTGCTTGAACCTAGGAGTTCAAGACCAGCCTGGGCAACATGGTAAGACTCCATCTTTACAAAAAAAAAAAAGTACAAAAACTAGCTGGACATGGTGGCACACGCCTGTAGTCCCAGTTAATTAGGAGGCTGAGATGAGAGGATCGCTTGAGCCCAGGAGATTGAGGCTGTAGTGAGCCAAGATTGTGCCACTGCACTCCAGCCTGGGTGACAGACTAGGACCCTGTCTCGAAGAAAAGAATGCTTACAAAAAAGACAAATAACTGAATTTGTTTAATTGGGAAGAGGCTTTGAATAGATATTTTTCCAAAGATAGAGAAACAGCCAAAAAAGCACAAGAAAAGATGGTCACAGCATCATTAGTCATTAGGGAAATGCATGTCAAGACCACAGTGAGATACCATACCCTCTAGGATGGCCACAATAAAAAAAGACAGAAAATAACTAGTGTTTGTGAGGATATGGAGAAATAATTGGAACCCTCCTATACTTCCAGGAGGAATATTATCAGGCCACCACTTTAGAAAATAGTCTGACAGTTCCTCAAAAGGATGTTACCCTATATGACCCAGGAATTCTACTCCTAAATGTATGGTTAATTTCCTACAAGAAATGACAACATATATATACACTAAAACTTATAACTGAATGTTCACAGCAGACTTATAGCTCGTAGCCCAAAGGGGAAACAAGCCAAATGTGTATAAGCTGATGAATGGATAAAGAAATCGCAGTATATTTCTTCAGCAATAACACAGAATGAAGTACTGACTCATGCCACAACATGGATGAACCTTGAAAACGTCATGCTAAGTGAAAGACCAGACATGCAAAACCACACAAATGATTCTGCTGATACGAAGTGGAAGAGACTGAAGAGACAAATCCAAAGAAACAGAAAGGTTAGTGGTTGTCTAGGGTTGGGAGAAAGGGGAAGAGACTGCTAGTGGATATGGGGCTTCTTTTTGGGGTGATAAAAATATTCTAAAATCGGTTTTGGTCATGGTTGCACAACTCTGCAAATATACTAAACACCACTGAATCTGCCTTTCAAATGGGTGAATTGTATGGTATGTGAATTGTATCTCAATAGATCCGTTATAAGGAAAAAAATGTTTACTACGTGTATTTTTACCGGCAATCAAATTCACATCAACTATGAAACACACTATCTGACCCAAAATACACACTCGATAAACACAAGTTACTTCTTTCTTTTCTTTTTCTCCTACTTTGGTGCCTTCTCTGTTCATGATTCTGTAATCGGGGCTTTCACCGTTGAGCACAGTTTTAAATTTTTGCTGGAGGTCTTAAAGGCAATTGAAAAGGATGAAGGTAGTTAAAAACTCTTTCTGCAAAAAGATTTAAGGCAATGAATTTCTGAAGAAATCTGTTTTCTGTAATGAGACATGTTTCATATGTCAGGAGCACTTGTAAAAAGTGATGTCACAGCAAAAAGAGTATACAGTTAAGCTCTGCTTTGGCCCTGGGAGTGAGCACGCTCTGGCCCAGCATTTTGGACTGAGAGACCAGGGATTGTAACTGGCTAGGAAGCACAGGCAAATTGTCTCTAAAGATGCCTGTAACAAAAGTCGGTGGGGAAAAAAGAAACAGAATTTTTTCTCTGGAATTTAAGGTCAAATTAAATTACAAATAAAAGACAGATGGTAATTCTTCCTTTTAATGTTTCATCTGTCTTTTCTGTACCTCTAGTAGATGGTATTTACAGACTGAATTGGCAATAATTGGATCCCAGGCTTTAGTCTACTTAACTAAAGCCTGGAGTTCACAAATGGACTCTTAAAGAGAGACCTGAGTGCATGTATTAACAAACACTGTGACAGGTGGACTTCTAAAAAAATTTATAATTTGTCATGATCATTCATAAGAAAGTAAAGCAATATTTTGAAAATTGATTTTTGAAAAAAAGGAATTCACATATCTTAACTGAAATGTCTCATCATTATTCATTTTGCATCCTTCTCTTTTTCTTCCAATCTTAGCCAAAGTATTTTGAAATAAAGTCAGAATATGTCACTGTCCAAATGTACCACAGAAAAAAGGAAGAGAAAGATAGACATCACAAAATTAAAGAAGTATATTAAATCATCTGTTCTCCACATATCTTGCGAAAATCTCTATCTTTCCGTTCGAAGACAACTCTGAAGTTACGGGTAAATTTCAGATTTGGCAAAAACTGTATATCCCAAATTTTGCTGGTGAGCATGACACATTTTCAAGACCAGTACAAAAGCTGAAGTTTCCATCTGTTGATCAGTGTGTTCACAGCGATATTTGAGGAGCTCTTTGATTTTCAGCTGAATATGTTTGTTGAAATAAATTTAATTCAGTATTTCTTTTAACCTGATCCCGTATCTGTCTGTTATGCAAGCGCTTGGCTCACGTTTTCACAGCTTGTAACTGTTACAGAAAAAGGCTCAAATATCCTGACTGAGCTTTATAGTGCTTTCTTCAACAACAGAGTATTCGAATAAATGTTTCCTCTTTATCATGTTTTCAGAAAATTACAGAATTTCCTGAAATGAAGTTTTAAAAAAGGTTTCCTAAATTTTATTTTTTTTCATGCTCATGTATTAGTAGCCTAAACTAAGTAAGAATTACATATTGAAACAACTGGACACTTTTCTGAAAAAAATAAAGAGGGGTGAAAAATAAACCATGGTGTTAGGGTATTATAGAATACACTGAAAATGACTGGTAAAAATGGACAGAATTTAAATAAATCTGCTTGAAGATTTATTTAAATCTGGAGATATTTAAATGGAGAGATAACAAGCCAGTAAAAAATCTGTATCAAGGAGAGAAAGAAAACAGAGAGAAGAGCCCCACGTTTCAGGTACCTGCAGTTTCCATCAGGGAAAGATGAGAAGCGAATTAGAACATCCAAGACTCAGGGCACTAAGGGGGCAGACACCGGACGCAGAGGCCATCAAGAAGGGGGCCACATTAAACCTCCTACAGCTTGGGTTGGTTATTCTTACACAAAGAGTTTTGCTCAAGATGTAAAGATAAACCAGGCGGACGCATGCGTGCTCAAAGACTGAGCCTGAACTCAGAATTACTCATACCCCAGAAAGTAGATGAAGCTTATCCTAGATTGCTAATGCCTCCAGTTGTCTACTAGAAGCAAGCACAGATCCTCTCTAAAAGATACACCAAAAGAGCATTGCCAGCATGAAGCTTGAGAAGAAAATGAAAAGCAACATACAGAAAGAAACGAGCAAGATAGACAAGATATGATGACAAGATCAGATATGTGTGTAATTGGGGTTCTAGAAGAAGAGAGAATGGGGCAGAGGCAGCCCTTGAAGAGATGATGGCCAGTGATGCTCCAAACCCTCAGACGGACATCAAACCAGAGACTCAAGAAGGTCCATAAACTCCAAGAATGGCCAGGTGCAGAGGCTCACGACTGCAATCCCAGCACTTTGGGAGGCTGAGGTGGGCAGATCACTTGAGGTCAGGAGTTCGAGACCAGCCTGGCCAATATGGTGAAACCCCGTCTCTACTAAAAATACAAAATTTAGCCGGGCGTGGTGGCACATGCTTGCAATTCCAGTTACTAGGGAGGCTGAGGCAGGAGAATTGCTTGAACCCAGGAGGCGGAATTTGCCGTGAGTGGAGATCATGCCACTGCACTCCAGCCTGAGTGACAGAGTGAGATTTTGTCTGAAAAAAACAAACAAAAACACGAAACAAAACAAAACAAACAAAAAACTCCAAGAATAATAATCACAGAAAAAGCTGCAACTTGGTACATCATAATAATGCCCATGAAAACCAAAGGCAAAGAGGAAAATCACAAAGTCATCTGCAGGGGGAGAAAACCAAGTTACAGTCATGCCCCTCATAATGACCTAGAGGTCAATGGACGGGGTCCCTTAAGATTACAGGGGAGCTGAAAACTTCCTACTGCCTAGTGGCATCATAGTCTGGTCCTAATGAACTTTCAGAGTGTTTGTTCTTTTCTAGTTACCCCCCAGCTTTTTTGGGGGAGACAGCATCTTGCAGGCTGGAGTGCAGTGGTATAATCAGAGCTCACTGCAGCCTCAAACTCCTGGCTTCAAGCAGTCCTCCCACTTCAGCCTCCTGAATAGCTGGGACTGCAGATGCTGCCACCATGGCCTGACTAATCTTTTATTTATTTATTTATTTATTTATTTATATTTTTTTGAGACAGAGTCTTGCTGTATTGCAGATGCTGCCACCATGGCCTGACTAATCTTTTATTTATTTATTTATTTATTTATTTATATTTTTTTGAGACAGAGTCTTGCTGTATTGCCCAAGCTGGAGTACAGTGGCACGATCTTGGCTCACTGCAACCTCCGCCTCCTGGGTTCATGCCATTCTCCTGCCTCAGCCTCCTGAGTAGCTGGGACCACAGGTGCCCGCCACTACACCTGGCTAATTTTCTGTATTTTTAGTAGAGACAGGGTTGCACCGTGTCAGCCAGGATGGTCTCAATCTCCTGACCTCGTGATCCACCCACCTCGGCCTCCCAAAGTGCTGGCATTACAGGCGTGAGCCGCCGTGCCCGGCCTAATCTTCTATTTTTTATAGAGGTGAGGCCTCACTGTGTTTCACAGGCTGGGCAGGAGCCCCTGGCCTCAGGTGACCCTCCTGCCTTGGCCTCCCAAAGCGTTGGGATCACCGGTGCGAGCCACTGTGCCCAGCCTCTAATCTCTTTTTCTGGGAATACTATGTCAGGCTAGAAAGTCCTTCAATCCTGTTTACTCGTCGCATTCTTATTAACGGAGAATACTTGTGGAAAGGAAAATGAATCAGGATCGTATTTAATATTAAAATATTTTTAGAACATTGCAACTTAGGCCATTTCTTCATGCGTAGGTGAGTTAGAATAATTTTAAAGTGCAAGCTTTTGAAAGTTGGGAGGTTTTGTAACTGACTGATGCGGACCCCTCGGGCTACACCCAGTAAATGCAGGACTCAGTACGCGCTGGGAGGAAGACGCAATCCTGTCTGCTGCTAGCCCCATGGGTCTGTGAGTAGTTAGGTATTCTGCCACACACCTGTAGTGTCTGTTTTCTGCAGACATTTTTAGGATGTGTTCTAACACATACAGGCTGAAAAGAAAGACAGGGATTGCACCTGGAGAACGGTGGTTCTAAGTGCTTTCAAGCTGGTGGATTCAGGAAGTCATTCTAAGTGGCTGTGGTCCCCCTTGGAAGCAGGACACCCTCTGCAAACACCTCACCCAGCTTTCTAATGAGGCTGCACGAAAATACAGTAAGAAATTCTCATGGCAGCACCCTCATGGCCATCTCTGCAACTTGCTAGGCAAAGGCTGCATGGCAGGAACACTCCACAGTGAGTATACCAGCCTCTGTTCTGAGCAGACCTTCAGCTCACACCACCCAGGGCATGGAACACTTTGAAACCCAGTTTTAGAAGGAATACACCATTTGTTTCAATGCCTCACAGGCCAGCATTCTTGGTTGTGGACACTATTTCTTAATGATAAGCCCATGTTCCTGCTGGCTCTCATTCCTCCCTGAGGTCAACCTCTCAGTGCGTCTTCTCCGGAGAATGCAGGGACATCTGCAAGGCCTCCTGAGGCAGAGGATAAAGTGGCGCTGCATTAAAAAAACGACCTGATTGGTGTCTTAAAAATTCAGGCTTTTACATCGACTTATCGTGGACTTTGGCTCCTAGGGGCTGGGGTGGAGAGGGAACGCTGGTGATGGCCTTGACTGATCAATTACTTACTCACTGACAACTGCCACACACCCAGGACACACTGGGCATTACTCAAGAGGAGGGCGGGGAGCCGATGAACCACACATGACTGATACGGGTTCCTCCGCAGGGAGGTGTGTCCTTGCAGACGCAGGTGCCGTGAGCTGTGAGCAGAGCTGGAAGGTGGTCAGTACTGCCCTGTGGAGATGCACCCCAGCCACTTAGCCCAGCCTGGGGGGCTCTGTGGGGCCAAGCAGGTCGAAAAGGCTTCCCAGAGGAAGTGGCATCAGATGAAGCCTAAGAATGAGTCGGAGCTAGCCACACGAAGGCGAAGCTGGTGGCCATGGGCCAGAGCATTCAAGCCACTCACTGGCTTCATGGCTGCCATCACAGGACTGGGATCAATTTTTATGCACTCTTTGTTCAAGCTACATGGACAGCTCCGCCTTCCTTTAGCATTTTCAACCCAGAGTTTGCGGTCTCTGTAATGCTTTACATTTTACAAAGCACTTTCATTTATTATATCAATGACAAGGCACAGCATTCAGTAAGCACAGTCAGCACTGCACACTGCAAAATGTACATTTAGTGAAACTTGTGCAAGAACAGACTGAGCAGCAGAAGACGCCGTCTCAATCTTTGGGCAGTTGATGTAAAGATGACATGGAAACCCAGGCTAAGGCCTCATCATAAGGTACCGTCAGGACAAGACCATGTCTAATGGGGCCAGGCAGACCGGAGGTGGCGCAAGTTCCCGGACCACCAAGGCTGGCTGCTAACCCCAGTGGAACGAAGGCGGCTTACTCTTGGGAGGAGAACAGCACCTACCTCCTCTGGTCATCCTCTCTCCCTCCTCTTCCTTCCTGCCTCCAACGTCATCAATGACCTGCTGTCTGCCCCAGGATGGGAGATTCTTACGTTATCAAACATTGATGGGTGAAATTCATCCTCAGTCTTTTCAATAACCAGTCCCAGAGAGCATCTTCTTCTCAGGTGAGCCTTCCTCCCCAGCAAAGCCTACCACTCTCCTCAGATACAGAGAGCAGAGGGGTGTGTGATGTGTGAAGGGTGACAACACTCCTTCGGATGATCCTGTGCCGTGAGTCTGTCGCAGCATATATTCTCTCACTCCAGTCACACCCACGGAGCCAGTGCCCCTGAAGGGACTATGAATGGATGCAGGACTCACCTGTGGCGAAGACAACATTCCTCGAGACCAGACGGTGCTCCACGATGGAGAACTGCGGGAGCTCGATCCTTTCCACTCCGGTGACAGCCTTGTCCCCGCCTCGCCAGTAAAATTCAATGTCATCCGTGGTGTAGCCATCTGCCGAGAGAGGCAGGGAGACAGGAAACATCACCATTTCGTATAAATGCACGGCTAAATAAACCATCATTAACATGGAGGCTGCGGCTCTGCCATGTTTTGAGTAGATCTGCTTAATGTGCTTGTCTAGGGGAAGTGTCATCAAAGAACGAACTTTCCAATACTCTCAGTTATCGCTGCCATTTTATTGGTACCAGGCTGGTATTGAAAAGTCGAGAAGCTGGGGACAATGGGTGCTCTGACCAGAGTCCTGTCTGTGAAGTGCAACTTCAGAGCTAACCCCGACACCACACGGAGATGAATTTAAAATACATCTCAACTGCAATGAATAAGATAGTTAAGAGAAAATGAGAATTGAAGTATGAAGAATTCTGGAAAGGAAAATCCCCTTGAAAGCTTTTGAGAGAGTTCAAAGACTGAAGGTGAATTTCACCAATCAGTGATGGATTACATGAGGTAAGCTCAGAGCAAAAGGAAGGTTCTCCTTAGCATATTTGGATGGTTTTATCAGCTCTTCCTGGCCACGAAGTTTGCCAACCTTAGAAATGCCTGTTCTAGGGATATTCCTGACCCTTAGAGATGTGCACAGGTGGTCTCATCAGAAAGAACAGTGGTCGTTAGCTGGATTATAGCTCCAAATCCAGCTTTAGCACAGTGTTCATGTTCATGTGGTGATTAATCACAGCTTCTCGAGAATGAGTAAGTGGGGCAATAGAGTCCATTGTTACTTGTAACACCAAGGAGTCTCCTAAAACATCAGGTCAACTTTGTCAATAAGATCAATTAAAACAGAGAGTGGGAGAGCAATATTATTTCAATATAAAGAACTTTTTAATTTGAACATAAAATGTAAAAAAAAAAATACTCACTCAATATTGAATAGTAGTCAAACAAATGGACCAAAACTGTAGGGTGGGGAAGAGATGCTCCCCACAGCTAATGCCACCTTCCTGGTCCTACCTACTGTCCTCTCTTTAATAAAACACGCATCTTTCCACATGGTAAGTGGCATACTCTGCTTAAACCCTGCAAACGCTTCCCAGGGAAATTATTAATAGCAAAACAAGTACAAACTCCTTACAAGAACCTCAAGAACCTACAGACCTGGCCCCCGGGCCTTCAGCTCCCCTTCCTCGTTCACCCAGCCAGGCCTCACTGGTCTCTTACTGCAGCTCAGACCAGCGTGCTGTGCCCAGGGCGCCTGGGTCCTGTGCAGGGGCACACCTCCAGATCTTCATGTAGCTCATTCTTTCCCACATTTGCATCTTGGCTGAAATCAAACCTCGCAGAAGCCTTCCCTGGCATTCCATCTCACAGGCAACCTTGCAATCTCTCACTATGCTTTTATCAGACTTTACTTTCTTCAAAGCACTACCACTATTTGATCTTGGTCTAATGGTTTCCTGTCTTTTGTGGATTACAAACTCCACGAAGGCAGGTGTTTCGTCTGTCATCTCTAAATATCCCTGTGCTTACAACCGTGCCTACATAGTTAATGTCCAGTGAGTATTTGTTGGATAAACTTTGGGTTGACGAATGTGACCTCCCGTGTGGAAATAAAGACACCATTTTTCTTCTGTCTATTCCCAACATGGAGACATGTGTCGTCAGACCACAAGAAATCAGGAGAATCCCTTCTTCCACGCAAATGATTAAACCATGGATTCTTTGCAGAGAAGGGACCTCACACATGGCGAGGATCTCTTCTACAGCAGATCTTCCTGCTCGTCAAACACCCCTGCCCACACACCACAGCGGCAGAGTCCTCTCCCTCAGGAGTCACTCACTGTGTGACCTGACAGTTGAAATAGGAGCTGCTGCCTTACTTAGATTCCAAATTGGCCTTCCTGAAACTTCCACTGACTCACTGGAGTTGTGCCCTCTGGCCACACTGAAGCCAGTTAACTTTTTCAGATCGTCCTTCAAATACTGGGAAATCATCTTTACCCTGAGCCTTCTGTCCTCTAAGGTAAACGTCCCCAGAGAATTCAACTACGCATCATTTGACAAGGCTTTACGTCTTTCTTCTTCTGTAAAAGCACAGCTCTCGGACAACATGACAGTGATGCAGGTGGAAGTGAGGGGCACCGTGGGGCCAGCCTCACCCAAGATCTACACTAGGCTCTACTACCAGGGCAGTTTCTCAGCATGGTCATTCACAAAGACACTGGCCTCTTACCACAACTGTATCCAGTGGGACTGCAAAGTCAAAGTCATTCATCCCTAAAATTCCGTACAAATATTGACAAGCCTAAATCCAATTGAGACTAGTTATAAACCAGTTTATAATAGGCCGAGATAAGCAACAACGAAAACCGTATCCTGATATGCCAGGAGGTGTAGTTTAGGTAGCAGGAGGCACATTGTTAGATGTTATGGATGCAGCTCTCATCTCTCATATAGGAGTACTCCATGCTGAATTATCAATAAAGCGTCTGAATACTACTCAAATTGAAGAAAATTGCCGAGATGCAGAAATAGCCTGCTTGTAAAGCTGAGTTCCTGATGGGAAATGAGTTTTACTCTGACCGCCCAGGGTCCCAGCAGTGCAGCCACTCATGCGTGATGAAGCATATTGTAGGAAAATAGCATCTCGGTGTTTGCTCTCCTCTCGCTGAATGGACCGAAATGAGGGGCATTTGTTTTCTTCTATTTCAGCGCAGCAAACAGACTCTCTTAATCAGATTAGAATGAAGAACTCTTTTATACTGAGTCTCTCTCTCTGTCTTTCTCTGTCTCTGTCTTCCCCTCTATGTAAAAAAAAATTATGGATGCCTTGAAAAAAGATGCTAAATAATGACAACAGGATCTAAAATACAAATATGAGGAGAAAGAAACACAGATACGGATACACACAGCTTTCAATTTCCAGAGTGCAGTTCTGCTCGTCCAGAGGGTATCTCCTGAGGTCCATCATGCATGCTGCTGTCGTGGTGATTCTGAAATACACAGGGTGAGGGAAGGTATTAAAGAAGGGCTGAGAAATGTATCAGGGAGACTGCTCCTATATAAACAGCGAGTAAGCACCCCATGGGACCCCTGCCCAAAGTCCACCTGGCTAAACATCGTTCACTATATACAGAGAGAAACTTGAGTAAATAAGAAACTCTTTTCAGCATAATACAGAAGAGATTTATCAAGAAAAAAACAACACAAAATGTCATTATATATTTTTAATCATTTATTTTTTGATTAACATAAAAATTGTATCAAATTGTAATATACAGCATGATATTTGGAAATATGTATACACTGCGAAATAGTTAAATTGAGGTAATTAACAAATGTATGGTATCACCTATTTAGCTCTTTTTGTGTGTGATGAAAACGCAAAATCTACCCTCTTGCAATTTTTGAGTATGCAGCACTTTGTTATTAGCTATAGTCACCATATTGTACCAAAAACCTTACTATGTCTTATTGACTTTGGATAATCAATGGCAGAGAAAGGGGGTTTCCAAGGAAGTTCTCACCTTCAATTTCTGCTTCTCTTCTTGTCTATAGGCTCTCTTGTCTCTCTAGTACAGAGAGATCCTATGTGTGGGACACCACCAATTAGGTTTTGAGACTGAGTCTTTGACTTTCCACGGGAAGTGTTAAAGTAGCTACAGATGCACTTTGGAACTCTAAACCTCACCTCTGCTTCTTTCAATTTTATTATCGTTGTTTGTTGGGCTGGATTCTAATATTACAGATTTTTTTCTAACTGTGTGATCATCTCTCTTTTCAAAGAGAATATTTGGCTTCTATTTTATCAATCATGAACCAAAATTGGGTGGGTTAAGTTCCCGTGGGGCCAGCTGAAGCCATGGAAATAATTTCTTCCCCAAAACAGTTAAGGCTCTACCATGCAATGGTTAAACCAACCCTACACTGAGAAACAACACTTCTAGAAATGTCCAGTCCTTTTCCTACTCTGTCTGCAGCCTCCTCTTAGGGAGACCAACTTACTCAAAGCTGTTTCTTTGAAAACGCAACTATTAGGGTCATTGTATTTTACATTATATATCTCTAGAACCCCACCCTTTCCCCACCACTGTCAAAGGTGACTGGACTGGAGTGGGTTCCTGAGTCAGAGACAGCAAGCCATTAGTGGGCGAGAGATACATGACATGGGCTGGGTTGGAAGGCAGAGTGGACCTAAAGAGACTCTCTTCCATAGGAATGAATTGAACAGCAAAGGTAAGAGTGGAAGTGCATCTGCAAGGCCATGGTTTACAAGCCTGTGACGCTGTTTTCAAACTGGAGAGCAAAGGGTGAGAAAGCATCACAGAGGAGAGAAGGTGCTGCAAGGAGAGTTGAGGATGCAGTCACAGCTGTGCCCTGGGCCGCAGCGGGGGGCCTTGCTGAATGTGTGGTCCACCTCTCCAGGGAGCAGCTTCTCAAAGCCTGTGCAGGCTCTGTGTGACCAGCAGTCCTGGCTGTGCCCCTTCAACGATGGGGACTAAGAATGAAAACGTGAAAATGCTTTCTCCTGAGATCCCTAGAGTCACCCTCAATCCCCAGCTGTCCTTCAGGTTTCATCTTTCTTGAAGCTCAGCGTTGAGCTTTATCTGAATGGTCTTCATTATTAATATTCACAACAAACCTACTAATGCTGCAGGTGATGAGCAAGCCTGACTCTTACCAACAGATCCTAACCCAAACATCTGTAAAACACTAGACATGTGCCAATTCTGATGGACTGGTCTCATTTACCCTAAATGCAGGTGATAAGGAAATAATGGAGTAAGGTCTGTCCTTCTACTAGCATCTGGTTAAGCAAGCAGATAGAGCAACGTTCTGCTTTCCAATGATTGAGAGAAGCAGTGAGGGAAAATGTCAACGTATTTAGCAAACAGTCAATGCTTAATTTTTTATGCATATAGCACGCATGCACCATGCAGACAATCAGCAAAATCTATACCAAGGGTGAAAGTGTGTTCCTTCCAAATGTCATAACACTTCCCCTTAACCGTGGAGTCAAAGAGCGCACTACATTCTATGATCCCAAATCAACACACAGCTCTTTGGCATAGTTTTCTACAGCATTTAACATTCTAGCCAACTGAAGTTCCAGACTCACACTTTTCAACTGTGGCATGTGTTACGGCAGATTGACAACCCAATGTCCATACAAGATGCCCATAATGCAAAATTAGAACAGAGTTCTGCTAAAATTACGAATCTTTATGAAGAAGAAAAAAACCTTCAGTGACAATGTTCAAATTTTTAAATTTTCCTTTTTTTTTTTTTTATACAGAGTCTTGCTCTGTTGCCCAGGCTGGAGTACAGTCGTGTGATCTTGGCTCACGGCAAGCTCCACCTCCCGGGTTCATGCCATTCTCCTGCCTTAGCCTCCTGAGTAGCTGGGACTACAGGCACCCCACACAATGCCCAGCTAATTTTTTGTATTTTTAGTAGAGACGGTTTTCACCGTGTTAGCCAGGATGGTCTCAATCTCCTGACTTCGTGATCTGCCCACCTCGGCCTCCCAAAGTGCTGGGATTACAGGCATGAACTACCACGCCTGGCTTAATTGTCTTATATATTTTGGTACCTATTCACTTGAACTGAGTCAATGATTGAAATTACTGTTTCTTACTGTTTGTTTTCTTATTCACACTTCAAACCAACCCCCCTACACACACACACATACACACACACATACACACAGACACAGCACGCATACACACACATAAACATGCCCAAATTGTTTGGGGACACCATGGGGATACATTATTGGAGGGAGAAGGGGAACCTGAGGCTAGAAGAACTGGTGACAGCATACCCTTGTCCCACCAAGTACACCAAGTACAGTAGCTGTCCAGGTCTTCTCATTCTGTTATAATTCTGGCTATAAAATGGAGCCCTATTTCAGTGAGCTGAGATGGGGCCAGTACACTCCAGTCTGGGTGACAACGTGAGTGAGACTCCATCTCAAAAAAACAAAACAAAACAAAAAAAACCCAAAAAACAGAGAGAAAAACAGAGAGAAGGAAATTCTGAAATTTGTGACAACATTGATGGAATTGGAGAACATTATGCTAAGTGAAATAAGTCAGGCCCAGAAAGACCAATACTACATGTTCTCACTTATATGTGGAACTGAAACAATTAACTTATAGAAATAGAGAGTAGAATGGTGGTGGCAGAAGCTGGAGGAGGGGAAATAGGGAGGTGATGAGCGAAGGGCGGACAATTTCAAACGGAAAATGTTTTCTCTTTTTGTGCATTCTACTGCACAGCATGGTGAGAACAGTTAGTAGCAGAGTGTCGTACATTTCAAATTGCTAAGTAAATTTCAAATGTTCTTGCCACGAAAAAATGTTAATTATTTGAGGTGATGGATATGTTAACTAGCTTGATTTAATTATTTCACATTGGATTCATACATCGTAACATCATTTTGTACCCCATACATTTTTTCCCCACGCAACTCCCTCTTCACAGAACCCATAAATCTATACGATTATCATTGTCAATTTACAATAAGAAAAGAAAAGAAATGGAGCCACATTTTTCTTTTTATGTGAGGAATAAGGCAGACACGTCTACTCACTACCCTTCTTCATTTGGAAGAAATACTCAGAAAACACTCTCAGAGTGGAGAGCGAGGCACGGGAGCTTGCTCAGGCTACAGAAGGTAACCATCAAGATAGAAGAAGTAGCTGAATAGCTGGGACAAAAAGGCAAAGGGAGAGAGAGTGGAGGCGAGGGGCAGAGCGATGAAGCCAACTGTGGCGGAGAAGCATGCCCCAACCCCTCCCAGAGCCCCCAAATCCTCATCCAAGTTGACTCAACTCATCAGAGGCTGGGAGAGCGGGCCTTTTGAGTGAATCGATCCTGGGACATTGCAGAAATCATCGCATGTGCGCTCCACCTCTCCAGGGAGCAGCTTCTCAAAGCCTGTGCAGGAGTGTTGTGTTCGGGCTGACGGGGGTTACAGAGGGGTTGAGGAATTTCACAGACGGCAGAACTGCGAGTTCCAAGCCAAGTGCACGGAGATCAACCAAGGGCAGAGAGGCCACAGTGACATCCGGGCTCCAGCTGTGTAATCGCCAACACTCACGCACGTGGTTTTATGTTTTCCCTAACAAACGTATCTATTTTCCGTCCTGACAGAATAATTTAACCAACATCTAGCGCCACCTTATCCAGCCCCCCGTGATCTGAGAATTCCACTGTTATTCCTAAGGAATGGTGATGAAGTTCAGCAATCGGAATCCAACAGGACTGGCTGAGGCTCTCCCAGTATTACTCTTCAGCAGATTCCCTTTTTTTCTTTTGATTGTTTCTTTTTTGTTTTACGATTGAGAGACAGCAGTGCTGAGGGTCTCTGTGACTACAAGGCATGTCTCTGATAGAGAAGCAGAGAAAGATAATGGCCAAGTGACATATATGTCCTTGTGTCCAATATATCCTCTCTTTACAGTCATACTTCGAGAATGCTGAAAGTAGAAAGAAGAAGCGAACAAAAAAGTTGATGAAGAGACAGAGGAGTGAGGACTAGAGAACTGGACCACATTACAGGGATGGTGCTGAGTCATCATCTGAGTGCCCAGCACACCCACCAGTCACATCTGTACTTCATGGAACACCGGTGGAGCACCTGCTCAATGCCCAGTTCTGTGCCAAGCACTTTAATACACACATGTTTACGCTCACAACAACCATATTACAGAGGTATCATTATTATTACATCCATTGTGCAGATGAGTGAACCAAGGTTCGGAAAGAGTAAGCAGCTCGACCACATTCCCAGTGCCACTGGAAGGCAGACGTGACATTCAGATCCAGGCAGTTTGAACCCTATGCTCTGCTACATCTGTATTCCCTCTTTCACCTCAAACATACAAAATGTATTCAACTTTTAAAGGCCTACTCAGGAAATGAGAATCTTGTTTTGAATGAAGACCAATAAGGTTGATAAATTCATGTAGACAGAGATATAAATATTGATACTTACACATATCATAGGCATATATATACACATATATATACCCATAATATCTCATTAAATATGTCAAATTGGAAATATAATTAGTAAATGCAGAAAATAAATATTCTACATGCTATTCCTGCAGTAACTATAGTGACATTTCATCCAACAGTTTCTCACCCTTTGTGGAATAGGGTCGTTTATTAGATCATTCCTGCTTTTACAAACAATACATGTTTAAAGATAAGTTTAAGAACTAAGGCCGGGCGCGGTGGCTCAAGCCTGTAATCCCAGCACTTTGGGAGGCCGAGACGGGTGGATCACAAGGTCAGGAGATCGAGACCATCCTGGCTAACACGGTGAAACCCCGTCTCTACTAAAAAAATACAAAAAACTAGCTGGGCGAGGTGGCGGGCACCTGTAGTCCCAGCTACTTGGGAGGCTGAGGCAGGAGAATGGCGTAAACCCGGGAGGCGGAGCCTGCAGTGAGCTGAGATCCGGCCACTGCGCTCCAGCCTGGGCGACAGAGTGAGACTCTGTCTCAAAA
>NC_045439.1:161217344-161281485 GCF_002776525.5 Piliocolobus tephrosceles
TGGGCGACAGAGTGAGACTCCGTCTCAAAAAAAAAAAAAAAAAGAACTAAAAGTATTAACATGTAAGAAATAAACTTGCAGTTGTAAGGACAGCACTATCTCTAGTAAGTGTAAAATCATATTTTGAGATTCTGGTGACACACCGTCTTTGGATGCTGCCTTCAACTACCCTTAGAGACCGTTCCCTGCACACCTGAGTGAGGAAGCCTGAGTAAAGGAGGTCAAGATACATGGATGTCAGTGTGTTGAAGGGTTTTCATTTTGTCTCAGTTGTATTAAGCTTGTGAAATACTTGTTGGCATTAGCATTTCCATTTTTAAAATATTCACACACTGATACAATAAGGGCAGATGCAAACTCTTCATGAATTGCATAAACACAAACTTCTCTGCATATCTCCTGGTAGGACTGCTGTGGAAATGTTGCCGTCTGATGCTCGGGGACATGCTCACTTCTGCAAACATTGGTCTGAAATGTCCACCTGTTGACTTAGGTATAAAAGTGCTCCTTGTCAGTGTTACTGGAAAAGGCTGGATATGGTCAAGGTCTGGGATTCATGCTTAGAGTGAATCCAGCAATGCACACAATCTCTTCCTCCATTTGTATGAATAGCTTTGATTCACTGCAAACACTGGAGAGAACAGATTAAAATGTCCATTGCAAGTACTGATTCTGATGTCCCTGGTTGGTCACTGGATGTCAAGGTCCTAGACCAGCTTTCTCAGAGAAGCTTCTGGAACTAAACAACCTTGGTCTCTAGCTCTCCTCAGCTTCCTCCTTTTTAATGTTTTCATTGCATTTCATTACACCTACAAATCAGAATGTCCATTATTGGTTAACTTGCTGGCCTTTCGCTCACCTGGGGAGGTGAGCCCACAAGAACAGGACTTTATTGCTCCTGTCCACGGTTCTCTCCCCAGTACCTAGAAGGGCAGCACCCCCCCGACCACACATGCAGAGTAAGTGTCCTGTAAATATTCTCAGAACAAATGACTTTTGAGATAAGACGACCAGGCATAAGCTGAAGTGTGGGACTCGAGCAAAATGTGGAAAGAGAGTTGGTTTAGTCCTTCTTGGCTTTAATGTCCCAAATGTAAGAGTAAGTGGGGACACATTCCCGCTAACAGGCACTCCCAGCATGAGTCCTGGCTGTGCATGGTTATGGACTCTGAGAGCCTCCATGGGCTCACTGGTCAAGAGGCTTGGATAAGAATCCCCTGTTTTTATGGTCAAGTAGTCTCAGTGAATCTTTATGTTGCAGAATTCAATTCTTACCTGCAGAATTCAATCCTGCAGAACTGACTCTAACGTCAGTGTGTGAGAGCTTTATGGCTTCAGGTGCAGTGAAGACCACGATGAAATGTTGCCTTCAGGGTAGTCCTAGATCTCTGATCACAATCTTGTTAAGCTAACAGGACCTGGAAGCAAGTTAGTAGCTCCTTTGGTGTGACTTCTGGCTTGCACTCAAGATGCCCAAACGTTCCAGAAATCTGGGCAAGAGTTGTATCTATGGCCATGGGTTAGCACCACAGCGAAGGCATTGCTTCACAGGTAACCATTTGGTCCTTTGCAGTCACCCTACAGCAACTCACTCTCATCTTCACTCCTCATTCCTCTGATGCAAGATGCACTGGCTGGTGGAGGCAGCTATCATTTTACCAAGAAAAGGAGCTCAGATGCTAGGATGTAGGACCTAAATCGAATAATTCAGACCAAGAATTTTCCTTGAGCAAGTGCTTATTCAATGTGAAGAGGTCACAGGACATAGGTCAATGTTTTGGTTATCCTAATTTTCGTTTTGATTTACAAAATATATAAGAAAACACATTCATAGAACTGTCCAAAGGCTTTTGCTATGGGAATTCCTTGAGGATGTTGCTGGGAAAATTATCGTGGTAAGTTGAGTATGTTAGCAGCCCATTCCTTTCCTCTTTCCAGAATCCACGCTCCTAGCCATGTCATCACAACTCTTCTCACCATAGAGGAGCTGGCTGTTTGCTTACTTCTTGAATGTGCGCTGACTTTGTGACTTGCTTTATCTAATATAATGGCTGGAAGTGACTATGTGCCAGTCCATGCTTAGGCCCCAAGATGCGTTCTTTTTCTGGGCTTTTCTGCTTCTACCTCTGCTGTGAGAAAGTCATACCCAGAGGAGTCTGTCTGTTGGTTTCAGGAGAATGAACACAAAGAGCAGGACTGAGGTGACCATTCATCTTTTCAGAGACTGCCCTGGGTAAGCTAATGGGTCCCTGACACCCAGCCTGTGACAGCGCCAGCCAGAACCAGCAGAGATGCTCATTAACAACCCAGACACACAAGCAATGAGCACTCTGGGGTTACCGAATGCATCGAGGCTTTCTAGCTGATTGTTACACCGCACTCTTGTGGCAATAGATAGCTGATACAATAGTCAACACAAGTTCACTGCAAACATACAAAAGCACAAATTCTCTTATCCATATGTAGGAATCACAACCTGATACTTCTGAGGAGTGTCATAAGACAGCAAAACCCTTAGCAAAGAGCATTTTTCTAAAATAGGGACATGTTTCTATATTGAAGCATAACTCCACTACCATTCAGGAATACTCATTTTTGGGAAGGAGTAGTTCCCCCAGGCAAAGGAGACAGGCCCCATGTACCTCCTCTCGATTTTCAAAGACTTTGGCAACACGCTACATAAAGCCACAAACTGGCAACAGTGCTCCCGCCAGAACAAAAGGTGTATGCCAGATTCTAGAACTCCTGAAAGAAAGGAACTGCCCAGAGGGTGGAATGAGAAGTTCTTAAGGACGACACCACAGGTTCAACCCTCTGAAGAGGAACAGAGAAAACAGTTGGAAAGAATCACTGAAGTACTTTGAGTCACTCCAACTATCTGGATCTGATTATGGCACCTGGGGGTTTCACAGTCGAGAAATGCATTGTCCAACCACCAGCTATGTGTGACTATTTATATCTACATTTAGAATTAATTATTTTAAATTAATTTAAATGAAATAATATTAAAAATGGAGCTCCTCCGATGTTCTCATCACATACAAAGTGCTCAATAGCCCCCTGTGACTGACTGGTAGCTACTGTACTATGCGGATTACGGACTACCCCCATTACCACAGAAAGCTCCATCAGACAGTGCAAAAATAACAGCTTGCTATCTGTGCCTCTAGCCTCTGAGAACATGACTCCCTGGATGAATGTAGTTGGGGAGATATGGTCAAATGCATGGAACCCAGAGGCTTGAAGGTAAGCTGTCACAGCTGGAGGAAGCCATGCATGCCGGCGTAGAAAATGTCACTCAAGACTCTACTCAAAGTACCACAAAGTGTGTCTGACTTCACGGTTTAGCTATAACTCAGCAGCCAGACAGAAAGACTTACCCTAATTAACTGACAATTAGGCACAACAAATGGACCACCTTCGCCTGATCTTCACATTTATATCCTAGAGGCTACAGCCTCCAATATGAGAGGGAAACTGAAGTCAAGATCACCATATCCATATTGGCACCAGAAAGTCACTTTGTTTCTATGAATCTGTCCCACCAAAGCATAAACATTCTGAATAAAAGAAGAGATGTCCCATGAAAAGCAATGGAAGCCTAGAAAATGAAAGTTCAAAAACTCAGACGACATGTGCCTGGTTACTAAAAGGTATGAGTGGATACGGCCTCTTTTCAAGAAGAATGGGGAGGCAAAAGAACATTCTGAAATGAAGGCATAGATAGACAGAAGACACTCAACACTGAGAGATGAATGCAAGAAATCCTACTCACAAATGCCAAATTGAAATCTGTACTGAAGACAAGGCAACAGAATTAACATGGCTGAAAATCCTTTAACAGCATGGAAAGCTTCTTACATTTTAACGGGCACATACGTTACTGAAGGACCTTGTTAAAATTCAGATTCTGTCCCAGCACTTTGGGAGGCCGAGGTGGGTGGATCACAAGGTCAGGAGTTTGAGACCATCCTGGCTAACACAGTGAAACCCTGTCTCTACTAAAAACACAAAAAATTAGTTGGGTTGGCACATGCCTGTAGTCCCAGCTACTTGGGAGGCTGAGGCAGAATTGCTCAAACCTGGGAGGCAGAGGTTGCAGTGAGCCGAGATCGCGCCACTGCACTCCAGCCTGGGCAACAGAGCAAGACTCCGTCAAAAAGAAGAAGAAGAAAAAAATTCAGATTCTGGAATTGGGTGAGTCTTTCATTCTGAAATTCCTAGATACTGTTCCCAGGTGATGCTGATGCTGGTCTGGGTGACCCTATTTTTAGTAGAAAGGAGAGGGCAAACTTGTAAAACCTACTCAAAGGCAGAGGTAGAAAAAAGAAGCTTTGAAAACAGAGGAGATGATAGATATTGAGGGGATAAAATGGATATGTAACTGAGATTTATTAGAGCAAGACCAAACAGCATCCAAATTAGCAAATTAAACTTAAACATGAAAAAATAAAAAACATTTTAATTCAAATATAATATACACAATATCAATGTACCATTTTAGCAATTTTTAAGTGCATAATTCAGCACATTCACATTGGTGTGCAACCATCACTACTGTCCATTTCCAGAACTTTTTCATCATCTCAAACAGAAACTCCGTACCTTTTAAACAGTAACATCAATGACCCTAACCCCAGGCCCAGTAACCTCTAGTTCACACACTGTCTCTCTGAATTAACTTATTCTATAGGTCACCACATATAAGTGAAATCATGTAAGTGAAATAGTTGTCTTTTTCTGCCTGGTTTAGTTCACTTACTATATTGTTTTCACGGTTCATCCACGGTGTAGCATGTGTAAGAATTTCATTACATTTTAAAACTGAAAAATATTCCATTATATGGATACACCATATTTTATTTATCCACACTCATCTGCTGGTAGACATTTGGGTTGTTTCTACCTTTTCGCTACTATGACTAATCCTACCATAAACATTGGCGTAAAAATATCTGTTTGGGTCACTTCTTTTGTATCTACCCAGAACTGGAATTCTGGATCATATGTTAATTTTATGTTTAAATTTTGAGGAACCACCATACTGCTTTCCACAGTGACTGAATCATTTTAAATTCCCATCAGAGATCCCTATGGTTCCTATTTTTTCTTGATTTTGACAACATTTGTTCTTTTCATTTAAAAAATACATATACATTAAAATGTTATATATATATATATATATCAGCCATCTCTAATGCGTGTGATGTAGTATCTCATTGCGGTTTAAGGAAATGCAAGTCAAAACCGCAGTGAAGTACTACATCACACACATTAGGGTGGCTATTATCTTTTTTCCTATTTCCTTTAGTTCTTTGTCCACATTTTCCTTTACCTCTTTGAATAAAGAGATTTAAAGTCTTTATCAAGTAAGTCCAATAATTAGATTTCTGCCAATTTATTTTGTTCCTTTGACTAAGCCATGTTTTCCTCTTTGTATGCTTTGTGATTTTTTTCCCCTGAAAACTGGGCATTTCATTATTATAATGCGGTCACTCTGAAAATCAGATTCTTTCCTTTGCCCAGGGTTTGCTGCTTTTAACTTTATCAGTCCATTTGTTTTGAGTCATTTCTAAACTTTTTTTGAAAAGATTATTTCGTGTCAAGGTTAATCAGTGAAGTCTCTGTTGCTTTAGCTCATGTTGAGAGAATGTTTTACATTTATTTATCTACGTATGTATTTATTTATTAGAGATGGGATCCCACTCTATTGCGTAGGCTGAGTGTAGGGGCCTGACCATAGCTCACTGTAGCTTCAAACACCTGGGCTCAAGTGACCTTCCTGTGTCAGCCTCCCAAGTAGCTGGGACTACAGTCATGCACCAACAGGCCTGGCTAGATTTTTTCTTTCTTTATTGTTATTTAGTTATTTATTTGGTAGAGACAGGGTCTTGTTGCATTGCCCAGGCTGGTCTAAAACTCATGATCACAACTGATACTCCTACCTTGGCCTCCTAAAGCACTAAGATTACAGGCATGAGCCACCATGCCTGGAAAATGTTTTAACAAGAATTTCCTTAAGTGCCAAGAGCTGAAGCAAATAAACAAAAAACGCACAAACAAAAAAGAGAACAGCATTCTTTCTCAGTCTTTGTAGACTGGCTATGTGCTGGGGTACGCGTTCCTCTAAGCCTAGGGATTAACCAAAAGCAAACATTGGAGGTTCCTTAGGACTTTTCTGTGCATACTTCTTGTCTAGTCATGTGCATGGATTTTTAAGTATCTCTATATATGTGGCTGCTTTTGAATGACCTCATTTCTCTAAGAGTCTCATCCCAGCTTCCCTTTTGAGCCTTAGATGGTCTATTTTATGCTTCCATCCAAAATCTCCCATCCCAGGCATCTTTAAGTTCGTCTTTACCCTGTAGCCTTAATGAGAACCGCCTGCCCCTTCTCTTACTTGCATTCTGAGTTAGGCAAAACTGAGATGAACATCTTGCTTCAGTCCTTCAGGCATTCTCCAGACAGTTTAGAACATATGTACACAATGATTTGCAAATAAGATCTGCTCTGCTCCCTCTGGTAGGAGAGGGAGAACTGGGTATGAGGCTGCTGCCTGCTCAAAACCGAAACAATCCCTGCCCTAGGATGTGGGTGGGGGAAATGGCAAGTGAAAAATGCCACAAAACTTTCCTGTTGTTTTTAACATAGCTTTTGCTTGATTGGGCATTTGACTGATTACTGTGAACCTTAAACTGATTTCCAGAGCTTCTACAAGGTTGGTTCAGATAGCTTCTAGTTTTTGTTTTGTTTTGTTTGGATGTTTTTGTGAGGGGACAAGAGCTTGGAGCTTTTCAGTCTGCCACTTTGCTGATGTTACCATCCAAGTGGAGCCTAAAGCCACCCCATTTTGGATGGCAATCTGCCATTCTGACTTCTGATTAACCCCTGTTCCAGGAATGCCTCTAAGATTTCTACTTTTTCTACTGTTACCATAAATCTTGACTTTCGGTCAAAAGAGCCTTGACCATCAATCCTGCCCTTAAGCAGATTCACACAGCATTCTTGCCTCTCCCTGAGAGGTCAGCGTCGATTGTCCTACGCATTCCCTCACTACGGTATATAAGTCCTGGATCTTGAGGGTAATTGTGTGAGGATCCACCATCTTGTCTCACTGCTGCCTGAGACAAAGACATGGCGCCTGTTCTTAAGTTCTCATTAAATGTGTCTTTCTAAGAAACTGGATTTGTCAGCCTCTTTCTTTAGCCTCTCAGCCTTTGGGGGTAGGTGTGTACAGACCTGCCCACTGCAGAACAACCCAACATAGAGGTGGATCACAGCAGGTGAGGGAGGGTGTTTCCAAAGCAAGAGAAAGGTCTTGACAGGCAAGAGAAGGAGGGTGTTTACAAAGATAGACAGGAAGTTAGTGAATAGAATTATGATATAAAGTCAAAGCCTAGTTCTTTAAAAATATAAATAAAACAGATATTTCTTGATATGAACAAACACAGCTATAAATGAAAAAGGGAATATAACAGTTATGTTCTAAAAAGCTTAAAATATAAGAAAAAGCAATGTACGTGTGCATGCTAATGATTAGAAAGGCCAAACAAAAATGACATCTCCCTGAAAAACATGAATTCTCAAGGCTAATGCAAGCAGAAAACCTCGAGACCCGTAAGTACTGCAGAAATTGAAGCCCTGTGTGCCAGGGTGAAAAATGTTATTCAAGATCCTTTGCAAAGTAGCATGTACTTATAAAACATTCCCCCCAAAAATATTTCATATAAATTATATATTTATGGGTAAACCTTTAAATGCTTAAAGGAACATCAACCCTTTCAGATATAGAAATTTCCCATATAACATGGCACGTATATACATATGTAACAAACCTGCACGTTGTGCACATGTACCCTAGAACTTAAAGTATAATTTAAAAAAAAGATATCTGAAAAAAAAATTCTATACTGACAGAAAATAGAATGTTTGTTTAGGGATAAGGAGTAAGAGATAAATTGCAAATGGGCAACGGGGAATGTTTTGGGTAATAAAAACTTTCTTTTTTGATTGTGGCAGTGATTACATGGGTATATATATTAGACGAATCTTATCAACCTAGACAAATGGGTATATGTCATTTCATGTAAAGTATACCTCAATAAAGTTGATTTGTAATGAATTAAATGATGACAGATTGTAGATTCTCTTAAAGGCTTTGAAAAAATAAAATCAATAAGCCTATCATTCTACAGAAAAAAAAAAAAAAGGAAATTTCCCATACAATATAATCCACTGCAAAACATAAAAAAAGAGAGAAATCTACTTGATTCATGTTAGGACAAAACACACCAAAAAAGAAGACATATAATCTGTTACTATATTTAAGAGACTGTATATGGTATATATCACAGATAAATGTGCGAGACAACCTTCATTAGTCCATTTTCTGTTGTTTGTAACAGAATACATGAAATTGGGTAATTTAGAAGAAACGAAATTTCTTTCTCACAGTGATGGAGATTGGCAAGTCCAAGGTAGAGAAGGTGCATCTGAAGAAAGTGAGAACCTTGTTGCTGGAGGGAACTCTCTGAAGAGTCACGAGGCAGTGTAGTGTGTAATACGGCAAGGGGACTGAGCAGGCTCACGTGCTAGTTCAGATCTCCCTTTCTCTTCTTATAAAGACAGCAGCTCCTCTCCCATGAATACCCATTATCCATTAATCTATAAATGGATTAATCCATTCATGAGGACAGAGCCATCATGACCCAATGACCTCTGAAAGGCCCCACCTCTCCATGCTACTACCCTGCGGATTCAGTGAGTTCTGGAGTTCAAGGAGTTTTGGGGGGGACATTCAAACCATTGCAGGGCTTCCTACTACCACCTCTACACTGGATAGTTTATCTAGGAAACTTCAATAAATTGGCTCATGTTTCTTGGAAACTTCAGCCAAGCCATGATGTTAGATGAGAAAGAGGGAACTTGGAAATAGATTTCTTGGGAGAGTTTACACACATCTTGAAGAAAGGCTGGTACCTTCCAAGTGGCACACAAGGATTAATGGTGCCTACTTCACACCTGAGAAAAGTGGTGTTAAGGTAACAAGATAGAGGAGACTGAATGAGAATTGGCCTTTCAGATTATGAAAACGCAGGCATATTTCCTGTTGCACACACATGAGCTACATGGATGAAATGGAGGTCCTGGATTTATCATGGATCCTCTACAACAGGGCTGCCTAGATGAGTACAGCAATGGAAGATGACCGTGAAGGATACAGTCCTAGAGCTAATAAAAGTCCCAGGAAATTCCATGGAACAGAAAACCAGCCTACCGTCTCCACCACCAATACCCAATTTCAGTCAAGGAATTTGCTGGAAAGCTCTGAGAAGAGTTAATTTTCAATATCTTCCAGGTCAGAGTATGAAGCCACCAGAAAAGAGTATCAGTTAATGTAAAACTTCTTACCATTTTTTCCTCTACCCCCAAAATTTAATCTTTAAAATTAGGGAAGTCATATGTAATCTGTCATACTGAGTAGGGGCAGGGAAAAGAGAAAGTAGAAGGCAGAGAGGTTGAGAAGCCCCAAGTCCCTGCTCTTTGCCACTGCAGGTTTCCAGCCTGAAGTACACATGGGCTGTGTAAAGGGAAAATGTTAATGCTAAATCTGAATTTCGTATTAAACACTGAAATGAGAATACCTGTGTAACATAAAGATAGAAAACAACTTTTACTAAAACATGGGCAGAAAACCATGATATCTGCCCAAATTTCACAAAGGTAGAGAAATTTTATACTTCCCTGAACAAAGTTTAATAGTAGGGTATAACTGCATTATGACTAGATCACAAGTTTTTTTTTTTTTTTTTAAAAAAAAAAAAAAAAAAAAAAAAAGTAAATTAACCAAAAGCAAGACGAAATTAAAAAAATTTTAAGAGGATTACCCATCATCATAAAATAGGATTTATCCCAGAAGTTGAATGGATTGGGTCGGGAAGTGATGTCACCAAGCTTGTGGAATAGGAAGTTAGACTCCACCTTCACCCCTCCACCCCACAAAGAAAGATCAAATAGCCACTGTCTACAGACCAGAACATCCTTTTGAAAATTTCAATATTGAAACAAGCCTGAGATATCCATTTGGTCTGCAGAACTGATTGAAATACAAATTAGAAGAGTAAAAAGAATGGTCTTACTTTGACTGCACTCCCCTTCCCCAAGTCAGCAGGATGCCAGAAGAAAAGGATTTCTATGGGCACACATATTCTACATGGGGAAAAGAAAACTGGACGTAGTCATCCAATTTTCCAAGCATTTGGACAGGCTTCCCAGGAAGCCCACCCAGTTTCACCTCACTTAGAACATTAGGGGGAAATAACACGGCTAGATTGCCCAGGGTTAGATAGAAACAAAGAAAAGAGGCAGAAGTCACAGTCACCAGCAAACAAATCTGGGTGGTGCTTCTGTTTCTCCCAGCTGTGGCACCAAAATGGAAGGTACAAACCAACCTCATAAACCACCCACAAAGCTGATTCGGTTGCCTTCAGAAACAGTGGGAAGTTTAACCTAGCTCGAGTTTCTAGATGGCCAGTGAACATGCTCAGCCTCAGGGCCTACCCAGTGACCCTGCCCAGGCAGGGGGACTCTCACCTCTGCACATTTTGGAGAAGTGTGGAAGCTAGACCAGCTTGACCCCGGAAGTCAAGACGATTCCACTCAACCCAAAAGCCTGCACAATGACCCTGCCCAGGCAGGGAGACTCCCACTTCTATGCACTTTAGAAAAGTGAAGGGGCTGGACTAGCTTAAACCAGAAAGTTAAGCAGTGTTCCATTTAGCCAAAAGTCAATGACTCAATGACCCCACCCGGTAAGGAAACTTCTATCTTTGCACATTCCAGAGATGGAAAGGGGCTAAACCTGCTTGAGCTGGGAGGTCAAACACCTACTGAACTCAACAAAAAGGTGATTCCACATCAGGATGGGCTCCACCCATCCTGAACAGTGACCGCGCCTAACCTCAGGGCCTGGCCTGCATCCCTGCTCAACTACAGATCCCAAATAGCAAAAGTGCCCAGCCAGGGAATACAGTCCATAACCAGCCTGACCAGGAACCATCATAGTACCCAGCCAGCAGCTCTGCCTGAGAGCAGAGTCCAGCCAGTAGCCTCACCAGAGAGTAGAGCACAGTCAGCAGCTTCATTCAACATCAAAGCAAAGGCAGTGACCCATCAACCACAGAATTGAAAAGCTCTGCCTGTGCAAGGTTGTCATGAGCTGGCCTTTCAGAATCACAGGCTAGAAGGTAGAGAGGATGAGACAGTGAAGGTCTATCACTGTCAAACAGAAAAACAAACAAAACAACTTAACAAAAACAAAAACACCTGTAAAGGCCAGAAGAAGAGCTGTTTCCTCAAATGTGCAGACAACAACGGAAGGACACAAGGATTAAAAAGAATCAGGAAATCATGACACCTCTAAAAGAACTAAGAAAGCTCCAACAATGAACCCCCAAGAAATGGAGATTATGAAATGACTGGTAAAGTATTAAGAATAATATTCAGAAAGAAGTTCAGTGAGCTAAAACAATATATTGAGATAAAATTTACTACAATATGAAAAACAATACTCAGAGCAAAATATTGACAAAGAAGTAGAATGAATAGAAAAGAACCAGATATAAATCTGTGAGATAAAGACTACAATGATTGAACTAAAAAATTTAATAGAAAATGTCAACAGCAGACTCTATCAAGCAGAGGAAAGGATCAGTGGGCTGGAAGATAAAATATTTGAAATTAACCAGTCAGATAAAAAAGAACAACAAAAGATTTAAAAAGAATGAAGAAAGCTTCTGGGTATCACAGAACACCATCAAGAGACTAAACAGTCACATAATAGGTTTTGCAGAAGTAGAAGAGAAAAAAAAAGCCAGAAAGCATATTTTAAAAAATAGTGGCTGAAAACTTTCTTAATCTAGTAATAGATATCGACACCCAGTTAAAGGAAACACAGAAGTCATCAATCAAATTCAACGCCATATAAAAGTACACTAAAACATATAATAATCAAACTACCAATGATCAAAAACAAAGAAAAAGAAGAAAAGCATCCAGAGATAAGAAACATATCACATGTAAGAGGTGCCAATACAACTATCAGCAGACTTATCCACAGAAACCTTGCATTCCATGAAAGAGTGGTGTGATATATTCCAAATGATAAAGGAAGAAAACTGTCAACCAAGAATATTTATTCAGTTAAGCTGTCATTTAGAAATGACAAAGAAATAAAAACTTGCCCGGACAAAACAATGTAGAAGACGTCACTATCCCCTAGATCTGCCTTACAGAAATTGCTACAGCAAATTCTTTAAACTGAAACAAAAAGCCAAAAATTAATAATATGCAACATATGAAGGAATAAAACTCAATCATGTAAGTAAAACAGTATCAAATTCAGAATACTCTAGGTTAGTAATGATGATGTATAAGATAATGTTACCTCTAGTATGAGGGTTAAATAAGAAAACTATTAACAACAACTATAGCTACCACAAATTGTCAGGGAAAACACATCACAACATGTGGTAACTTCTGACATTAAAATATAAAATGTGTGTGGGGGGGTAAAAGTGTACAGCTGTTGTATGTAATCAAAATTAGCTATTATCAGCTTGAAATGAGATGCTATAAGATGTTCTACATAAGGCTCATGGTAAGCACAAAGCAAAAAGCTTTAGAAGAAACTCAAAATAAAAATACAAAGGATTCTGCCAGGCACAGTGACTCACCCCTGTAATCTCAGCACTTTGGGAGGCCGAGGCGGGCAGATCACCTGAAGTCAAGAGTTTAAAACCAGCCTGACCAACATGGCGAAAACCCGTCCCCACTAAAAATACAAAAATTAGCTGGGTGCCTGTAATCCTAGCTACTCGGGAGTCCGAGGTAGGAGAATTGCTTGAACCCGGGAGGCGGAGGTTGCAGTGAGCTGAGATCGCACCATTATACTCCAGCCTGGATAACAAAGCGAAACTCAGCCTCAAAGAAAAAAAAAATAGAAAGGATTCAAGGCATACTACTACAGAAAGCCGCCACAAAGGAGGACAACAAAAGAGGAAGAAAGAAACAAAGTATCTACAAAATAACCAGAAAAAAACTAACATGATGATGGTAGTAACATCTTACCTATCAACCATTCAGACTGCTGAATGTTCAAACTGCATTCAAATAAGGCAAACGCCGAGCTGTAACCAATCTCGCTGTTTCTGTACCTCACTTCTGATTCCCATACCTCACTTTACCTTTTTGGTCTATAAATGTGTTCCAACCATGGGGCACCCCTGGAGTCTCTGTGAATCTACTGGGATTCTAGGGGCTGCCCGATTCGCGAACTGTTCATTGCTCAATTAAACTCTCTTACATTGAATTCGGCTTAAGTTTTTCTTTTATCTATGTATATATACAGACTCCACCAAAGAACTGATATAACTAATTTAAAAGTAAAATCAATGTGGCAAGAGGATTGTTAAAGGCCAGAAATTCTATAGGAACCTGAGCAACATAACAAGACTCATCTCTACAAAAAGTCTTTTTAAGTTAGCCAGGTGTGGTGGCACACACCTTTAGTGACAGCCACTATGGAGCCTGAGGTGGGCAGATTCCGTGTGCCCAGGAGTTTGAGGTCACAGTGAACTATAATTGCACCACTGCGTTACAGCCTGGGTGACACAGGGAGACTCTGTCTAAAAAAACACTCGCCAAACTAAAAAACAAAACAAAACAAAATAAAGCCAGTTAAGTCATGGGTATAAAAACAACTTACAAAAAGCATTAATAGTAGTGTTTCTATAAATTAACACTAAACTATCTGAAAAAAACAATCAAGGGAACAACCCCATTTACAATAGTTTCAAATAAAGTAAAATAAAATACTTAGGAATAAATTTAACCAAGGAAATGAAAGACCTACACACTGCAAACCATAACATTCATGAAAAAAATTTTTAAAGATACAAATGAAATATATCTGTATTAGAAGGATTAATATTGTTAAAATGTTCACATTACTCAAAATGATCTATAGATTCATTGTAATCCCTATCAAAATTCTGACGTAGTTTTCCATAGAAAAACAAAAATTATAAAATTCATATAGAATCAAAAAAAAAAAAAAAAAAAACCAAAACCAAGTAATCATAGCAAAAGGAGCAAAGTTGGAGGTATCACACTACCTTATTTCAAACTATACTACAAAGTTATAGCAATTAAAACAGCATGGGACTGGTTAAAAAAAAAAAAAAAAAAAGACAAATCACCCAGAATAAACCCATTCATGTACTTTCAATTGATTTCTGACAACAGTGCCAAGAATATGCAATGGGAAAAGGATAATCTCTTCCATAAATGATGTTAAGAAAACTAAATATCCACATTCAAAAGAATGAAATTGGACCCTTAACTCACACCATATACAGAAATCAGCTCAAAATTGATTGAAACTTAAATGTAATAGGAACTGTTAAACCACTAAAAGAAAACATGGGGGAAAACCACATGACATTAGGCTGGGTAATGATTTCTAAAATTTGATTTGATGCTACAAATGCAAAAGTAGACAAATGAAACTACATCAAGCTAAAAAGCTTCTGCACCAAAAACAATTAATACTATACAGAGACAACCAACAGATTGGAAGACATATGTGCAAGCAATCCATCCATTAAGGGGTTAATATCCAAAATATTTAAGGAAGTCAAACAACTCAACAGCAAGAAAACAAAAAACGTCAATTTAAAAAATGGAGAAGGGACCTAAAGAAACATTTCTCAAAAGGAGAAATGCAAACAGCCAACAAGACATATGAAAAGAAGTTCAACATCACTAATCATTAGGGAAACACAAATGGAAACTACAATGAGATAACATCTAACACCTGTCAGAATGACTAGTTTCAAAAAGATGAAAGATAAGTGTTGGCAAGGATGTGGAAAAAAGGGAACCTTTGTACACTGTTGATGGGAATGCAAATTAGTGCAGTCATTATGGAAAACAGTATGGAAAACTCAAAAAACTTAAAATAGAATTACCATATGCTACAGCAATCCCACTTCTGGGTATTTACCCAAAAGATTTGAAATAAATTTACTGAAGGGATGTCAGCACCCCCAAGTTCACTGAAGAGGTATCAACAGTAGCCAAATTATGGAATCAACCTAAGTGTCCATCAACAGATAAATTGATTTTTTAAATGATACACACACACACACACTGGAATATTATTCATTCTTAATAAAGAAAAAAATTTTGTCAGTTGGGACAACATTGATGGAATTGGAGAACATTACACTAAGTGAATTACGCCAGTCACAGAAAGAAATACCACATATTCTCAGTTATTTGTGGATTCTACAGTCGAGCTCACATTAGCAGAGAACAGTGGTTACAGCGAACGGAGGATGGGGAAATGGGGCAATGATTATCAAATGGTAATTTGTAAGCATGTCTTCGAAGATAGATTCACCCTGTGAACAAACTATATCTAGTTTATTTTTGGTTCAATATAATAATTCTTTTAAGAAACCATGAAACAAATCTACTCAATATAAAATGCATTTTAAAACTTCCATAAATCAGTCAAAACTCATTCCTTTTATCAGATAAAGCTAACTACTTGAGTCACTAGTACTGCTATTTCTGAGCCATTTTCCCTATTCATATCTACATTGTGTGGTTAGGCAGCTGCTATATGGTGTCACATAATAAAATAAAGGACTTCCCAAATTATTTTTAAAAAATCTGTTAGGCAGGAAGAATATGTTCTTTTTAAGTTCCATTGAAGAGCATGGTGAATACAGTTAATAATAGAGTTTTATACATTTCAAAGTTGCTGAGAGAATACATTTGAAATGTGCTTACCATAAAAAAAAGTTTAGTTCAAATACTAGCTAGCTAGATAAATACATTAGCTCACTTGATTTAATTATTCTGAAACTGACCCAGTTGTCCCATAGAACTGTTGTTTACAGTTTCTTTTGAGTAACCATAGAAATTAACCCTTCCCGTCTTCAAACTTGAGAAACTTACATTTGTCTTACCTGAGTTATCTTCTCTGGAGACCAACCATCAGGCCCCGTAGACGGTATCAAGGAACGGAAACATCCTGGCTCACCACATCGGGACAATGAGATGCCAGACCCCTCACCCATCATGACTGCCTGAGCTGCTTCCTGTTGACCAACTCCTCTTCCTTATCCCTCCCTAATTCCTGTTTTCCCATATATAGATTTTTTTTTCCCTGATAATACATTAGGTTGGTGCAAAAGTAATCGTGGTTTTATCCATTAAAGGTAATAGCAAAAACTGTATATAAACCCCTAATTTTTGTTGGTGGAAGAGATGGATTTGAGACTGACCTCCCGTGTCCTCAGCTGAAGCATCTGGAGAAAGCCTTCTTCCTTGGCAACACTCATCTCAGTGACTGGCTTTCTGTGTGGCTTGTAGCCAGACCTAGACCAAACCCCTGATATTTCAGTAACAGATTTTGGTTCCGTGATCATAAATGTCTTGGTTGTTGCAGCAGTTGGATTGTGTTTTTGGTGATTGACTGTGTATGTATCAACATAGAAGTGGGAAATCAGAATCTGATAAGCTGATACCCTTTTATAATACTGTTTGACCCCAGCATTCTTTAGAATCTGGAGAAGTTTGAGCTCCCTATGGACCTCATTTTGCTGTTCAATGGGAAAGTGGGATGGAGTGATGTGATGATCTTCTGTAGTGCTGTTTGGCCCCTGTGATCTCTGGAGACTGGGGAAATTTGGCCTTTAAAAATAAAACCGGAGGCCGGGCGCGGTGGCTCACGCCTGTAATCCCAGCACTTTGTGAGGCTGAGGTGGATGGATCACGAGGTCAGGAGATCGAGACCATCCTGGCTAACACGGTGAAACCCCGTCTCTACTAAAAATACAAAAAATTAGCCGGGCGTGGTGGTGGGCGCCTGTAGTCCCAGCTACTTGAGAGGTTGTGGCAGGAGAACGGCATGAACCCAGGAGGTGGGGCTTGCAGTGAGCCGAGATCACGCCACTGCACTCCAGCCTGGGCAACAGAGCGAGACTTTGTCTCAAAAATAAATAAATAAATAAATAAATAAATAAATAAATAAATAAAAACTGGAAACTGCTTTACCTAAAACTGTGGTTCACAGCCTTCATTGGATTACCTATCAGAACAAATTTTAAGCATGTAAACCTGTTCGTAAACTGGTGGGCTTGTATTGCCATCTCATTGCTAGAGTTCCAAGGTAAAAGATGAAAATAGAAATATCTTCAGAATTTTCAGCATACGTTTTTGTCTGGGTTTTATATTTGTCTCTGCTAGATATTTTGAGGTGTCAGGATTTCTCACAGAAGGTTATAAAACTATAACTCAGCCAAAACAAAATGATCTTTGTTTATGTGACATTGTTTGAGAAATGGCTAATTTAGGGTTGTTGGTTTAATGAAAACAGCTGTATCTTCTGAGTTATTGGCCAAAATACCTATGTATTTAACTTTAAGGTTCTTACACAGGTGAACACCTGATATTCACAGACTATTAAAAAAATGGCGGACAAGGAAGTAACTGGAAATGATAAGTAGCTTTGTATAATCTCAGTTCTCAGAATGAATCTAGATAAACTCTTTAAAAAATGAAAGGCTTGAGTAGATGTAACTAGAATAAATCCTGGTAGGTGAACTTTTTGTGTAATTTAAAACCTTAAAATTCTTTTGATGTTCATTGGATGTCTGGGTCATTTCTAGTCAAATGAAAATTGTGAGGAAACATTTCCATAAATTACAGAATGGTTCTCATATGGAAAATGCTAACATTTGATAGGCAGTTCAGGATCTCTTGCTTCGTAGGTTTTCACAAAATTGAGTATTATTAACAATAAGAATTACAGTGAAAAGTTTTGTATATAAAAATATGCCAAAGAAGATGTGTACTTATTGAATAAAAGAATAAGTTTTGCTAATTCAGATTTGATCTAAAAGTTGATTCAAATTACGGTCTATGCTAAATTTTTGTCCTAAAGTAAAATGACTGGTTACTTAAAAAACAGAAAATTTACGAAAACACAGAAAGTCCAAGCATGTCTGTGTAAGGCATACATACTTTTTTTTGGTTTCTATGTCTATCTTCATGTACATGCAGAGGAACTAGAAAGTTGAAAAAATTTAGATAATAATTGTTTTAAAACTAGATAGAAAATTGGAGAAGCTGGTTTAATTAACATTGGGCATAGTTAAAGCTCTTAGCGGTGATGAAAGTAAAATAAGAAGTATTGTAAGGAACTAACTACATTGGCAGTTTGACAATTCCTTTTTAATAGAGTTAAGCCTAAAGCCAGATTTAGCATGAATACACATTTCACATAAATGTTCTCACTGCTTTATTTCACACTGTACTTGCTTCTCTGCGTAGATAGTGTTAGCGCTAACATGCTCACTGGTCACATGCCCGAAGTGAATTTCTAAATTGCACACAATGCATAGTGGTATTGGTGGACTTAAAGATACTAATGTATATATCAGGAACAAAAAATAATGGAAGTAAAAGAATAAGGAACAGTTACATTAAACTAAAATGCAGCTCATCCTTCACGGTGGGCCACAAGAAGCACCCATTACAATGAAAAATGTGCTGATATTAACACTGTTATCACTGGTTATCATTGTTCTGGAAGGTGAAAATACAAAAAAAAAAACAGAAATAAGAATAAAAACAATTGAAAATGAAGACAAAAAATCATCCTTATAAGCAATATGACTGTAAGACTTAGTCAGGATTAACTAACCTGTTGAAAATAATGACACATTAGACTGGCTAGATATATTATTTGATAGATGCATACTTAAAGGTAGTTACGTACAAATTGACCAAGAGCCCTCCCACATACCAGGGAAAGCCAGCTAGAAAAATAATGGAGCAATGATTCTACTTCTAACAGCATCACACTTTCAAAAAGTGGAGTAAGTTTAGCAAGGAATGTTAAGTTAAAAATGGAAAGTTTAGAAGTCAATGGAGTAAATGACAAAACTTTACTAAAAGCCATAAACAAAGACACGAATGCAGACATGCCACGTTCATGCAGGAAACACTGAATATCGTATAGCTTTTGCTCTTGCCAAAGTAGTGCTAAATGAGCATAATTCCAACAAACAACACAAGATACACTTTCAGGAATTTGATAAAATAAATGATTCTAAAGTTAATGTGGAAGAATAAACTGGTAAGTATTGGGACAAAGAGCTAAGCATTTAAGAACAAAAAATTAGACAGGGCATGGTGACTCATGCCTGTAATCCCAGCATTTTCGGAGGCCAAGGCTGGAGGATTGCTTGAAGCTAGAAGTTTGAGACCAGCCTGGACAACATAATAAAACCCCATCTTCACAAAAAAAAAAAAAAAAAAAAAAATAGCTGGGTGTGGTGGCCTGTGCCTTTGGTCACAGCTACACAGGAGGCTGAGGCAGGAGGATCATCAGAGCCTGGGAGTTGAAGTATCAATGGACCATGATTGTGCCACTCTACTCCAGCCTGAGCAACAGAGCAAGACCCTGTGTCGAAAGAAACAAACGGGCTGGGCGTGGTAGCTTACGCCTGTAATCCCAGCACTTTGGGAGGCCAAGGCGGGTGGATCACAAGGTCAGGAGTTCGAGGGCAGCCTAGTCAACGTAGTGAAACCCCATCTCTACTAAATATACAAAAATTAGTCACACATGGTAGCGCACACCTGTAGTCCCAGCTACTTGGGAGGCTAAGGCAGGAGAATCGCTTGAACCTGGGAGGTGGAGGTTGTGGTGAGCCGAGATTGTGCCATTGCACTCCAGCCTGGGTGGATCTCAAAAAGAAAGAAAGAACAAAGAGAGGAGAAGGAAGGAAGGAAGGAAGGGAGGGAGGGAGGGACGGAGGGAGGGAGGGGGGGACGGAGGGGGGGAGGGGATAGCTACATCACATCCTACACCAAGATAAATTCCAAGGGATTGAACACCTAAATAGAAAATATGGAAATATAAGTACTATGGAAAGGCTAAATGGAATTCAAAGTTAACTCTCAGGCCATACTTTTTTTTTTCCCATGAAGCACTACTCTAGAATTTGGGGATGGAATAATGAACAAGACAGAAACCATTCTTTTCTCCAAGAGTTTATATTCTCATGGTGGCTTCCCCGTCATCATGGATGGGAACAGTGAGTCAATAAGTAAGAAATGCAATAAACTGACAAGATAATGTCAGCTCTGGGTAAGTGCTATAATGACAACCCAAAATGGTAACGTAATAGAAAGTGAATAAATGATCAGGGAAGGGCTCTCCCTATGAGTGTGACAGCTGAGCAATCCTTAGTTACCTAATTACATTATAATGATGCTGAACACATAACCATCTAGACACAGAGGAGTCCGTGTCCCGCAAGGGCAAGTGCAAAGGCCCTAGGACAGGGGCAAGCCTGATGCTTCTGAAGAGCAGAAGGAAAGTGTGCGTACTGGAAGCATGATGAGGGAGGAGGAGAGTAGCAGAAAGGGAGAGGTCAGGACTGCAGGAGCCAAGTCCTCCAGTAATGACAGGGAGCCAAGGCAAAGCTCATTTTGGAAATGGTCAGGATGCTGAGCTGCTCTCCATTTTGATAGGGGAGGCAAAGAGTGAGCAACAGATAGCTCAGGTGGGCTCTTTGTAACTCAGAGATGAAGTTTTCCAATTAAAGTGTGTTTCCAATTAAAGTGTGAAGTAATCTCATCAAATCTAAGTGAGGGAGGAGTTTGCAGAGAAGGTGAGAAGAGTCCTTATAAGGAGGAGAAGAATAAAACATGTCGGGGGTGGGGAGGAGAGAAGTGTATGAGCCAGAACTCAAAGCAAGTCAGGCGATCTTCACCGGCCTTGAGAGATGAAGAAAATGGATAGATTACTTACAGTGGCCTCAGTAATAATAAATTCCAAAGCAGGTATCACAGTCCTAAAGCTAATATATGCTTTATTGCTGGTGGGAGTGTAAACTGGCATAATCCCATCTGGTAAGAAATTTATCAATATGCTTTTTAGTTGGATAATTTGGGAGATGGTGACAAAACAAGGGTTTGGGAGTTAGGGACGGCTGCATGAAAATCACACGAGCCCTAATAACTCTGTGCATTGATATCTTTTCTCAGGAGGAAAGTATTTTAACAGAACCACTGTATAAAATAGTTTCAGAATAAGATGCTAGTCAAACGAATTTGATGAGTTCATTTGAATCTTCTGATATAAGTTCTGGCTTCATCTTAATATTGCTTTCAATCTTTAAGTATAGAAATGGCAATTTTGCCAACTTAAAGCAATTTTTAGCCACAAGTGGGAACTTTATCATGTACGGTCCAACAGATTTTGCAATACACTTCTCAGGCAAAATATGGATTATGTTGTTTTGATGACTCAGCCTCAGATTCCCAGGTGCTTTCTGGAGCAAACTGAATACTACTTCGTGAACCCCCCTTGCCAACTCATAGCATCAGAGAAATGACAGGAAGATATAACATGTATGGCATGAAGACCACATTACAAAGTACGCTTAATGATGCAAGGTGAGGTCAGTGACATACATCCAAGGCCCAAGAGAATGAAAAAGAAAGTTAGGAAAAGGGATGATAATTCTGCCTTCTTACAGATAGAAGAAAACTTCAGTGCAGCATCAAAGAAAACAGAAAAGCTGTGACTGGGACAGGACAAAGGCCCATTAGTTTCTTAGTCAGCCAAGATCTTCCTAGTTCCTTAAAAGGTGTGACTGTCCAAAGGAAACTGTCAAGGATTTATGTTTTATTTTAGGAGGGCTTGCATGCCCTGTCCAGAGCATTCTCTCCCATCACATGCTGACTTCAGCTGGTGCAGGGATCTCAGTTCACCATCGTATTCAGCTGAGCTCAAGCTGCTAAGAAGAGCAAGCTGGTGTTAGCCCACGTTTCAAGCTCAAGGGGCTACAAGAGTCATGGGGAAAATGGCTCATGATTTAAAACAACCTTTTATCACTACAAGAATGTGATCACTCTCAAGCATCTGCATGAGTGGTCAGTGACTACTTCTGCAGAGTCATCAGAGTTAAGGATTAATGATTTCCCAGAATAAGGCTGAGTTGACGTACAAACCTACGTCATGGACAGCTCATCTACAGCCAAAGGTCTTCATCTAGCCTAGATAAAGCAAAAGCCCACTGATGCTGTTCCCATAATGGCTGCGCATGAGTAACAAAAGAAGCCTGGAGGAGGCAAGTGGTGACTGACCTACCAGTGTAGACCACTGCTGGACAGACAAGGCGAGAGCCAATCCCAGTGTCCACGGGTGAGAGAAATCCAAGCTGAAGGTCTCAGTGATACAGCCAGTCCAACCAGTATTTCACGCACATCATGAGTAGGAGAGCAATCTCTGTTGGGCAGGACCTTCCCCAGCCGTACACTACAAGCAGGAGAGCAGGAACAACCCCAGCTCTCTGCAAACCTTCCACCGTGGGGAATTTAACTTCAGGGTTCTCAGCTGTGCCAGACCTCCACCAGGCCAAGGCCATAGTACCTATTTACCAAAAGGAGGCAACGCATTGTTGGGTTACACACACTGGCCCACTCCTGGCCCGCCATGTCACCATCCAGCCAGTGCAACAGTAAAAAGACCAGGGAGGGAAGGTGGGCCTTGGGGCCAAGGAGAGGATGGAGGGTGGCTGATCCAAGTGAGCACTCACACCTTGTTTTTTTATCAAAGGTCACACGTAAAATATATAAATGGTACACATAGGATAGCAAAGAATATGTGTATATGAGTTTAATGATCAGTGTTGAGACTTATTAATTTGCTCTTTTGTCCAGAAGTTCAAATCAATCTCTAGAGCTACATGTTTTTTAAATATCAAGGCAGAAATTTCTAGAATAGCCAATTTCTAATGAGCAGATGACATAAGTTTAGCTGTTAAACACATGAAGAATGTTGTGGTCACTCTATACTTTGGAGATTCTTTCTGACAACTTATCCAGGTCTATGTAACTCCAAAGAACTGTTTCAAAAATATGATGCTATAAATAAAGAGCTAAGGAGTATACCTATACCACACTTGAAAAAAACCCAGCTACTTACTTAAAAATCCATTTCTTGATTTAAGAGGCATTTGAGAGGCATAATGGATATAAATTTGACTAAGGCTTTTTTAGATTATTATACAAAGTTTACTACTAAAGGTCTCCCATGGCTTATTATTATATTACTATTTAACATTTACATATAAACTTACAGACCAAGCAATTTTTATTTTCTTGGTTTATCTTACTCTTACCTAAAATCCAACATTTTCCAAGAGTTGGGGAATTTATGACATAGTTTTTATATGTATTACATATTTCTATTTTAACAGAGTTAAAGCTCTTTGCTTTTAACAAAGACATACACAGACAGACTGACATACTCTACTTCTGGCAAAAAAAATAAATAATGCAAAAATAAAAGTGGAGAAAACCCAAATAGCATGTTTTGTTTAAAAAGTCAAAAATTCCTACATTAATTATTATTGATATTTGCTTCTTTTTACTTTCCCATCACACACACACGTGCACACACATACAATACACACATTACCACACAAAACACACACCACACACATGCACAATGCACACCAACACAACACATACCACACACACACAACAAACCCAACACATACCACACACACACAAGTACACACCACACACATCACATACCACACACATACAAAACTCAACCCACACCCACACAGACTCACACGCATTTACACACACATAGCTTCTTTCACTTCAGTTTGTTTGGGGACAGGGGCAGGTAAATGGCTCCTCATTCTACATTCCCAAGACTTCTGAACAGTCGGTTTGTACAGCTGATGCACTTACCAGAACCTCAACCTTCAGAGCCTCACAACCATAGGTCTCATTTTCAGGGAAAAACATAAAACGCTGAAAACCTCCCAAAGAAACTCCAGGCTCGACTCTTTTTCAAGGAACACCATGGCTTGGGTGACATGTGCCACTTACCATTAAAAACATCTGATTTTGCTAAAATCCCAAATTCTACTCTCTAAACTGTGGTTCTGAGAAAATCACTCACATGTTCTCTTTGAGGCAATGTTAAATAATTCACTCTACCCGTCTTGAGGCATGAGTCACAGGGATGTGGATTTAAATATATACTGTTACGATTTCGCTTATGGCTGTGAGAGCCTCAGTTCAAAGGCTCTGGGCTCACAACACTTTCAGACACATCTTTTCTCCAAGCTAGCCACATGCGTCCCACTCAACACTGACAGCCACGGCTAGAGGGTCTCAAGGGCACTTTTAGGCCAGGAGTTCGAGAAGCAGACACACATACACACAAAATACTGTTCTACAACAAAGCAAACCCCAAATCAGGCAAAATCTATGCGGGAGACAGAAGGTTTTTAAGGGCACCATTTAGCAAGGTGATATTCAAAATAACTGACCACCAGCTGGGATGGAGCCCCATGGAAAGGCCCGGCGGTTTCCAGGGCAACCAGGGAAGCCCAGGGCCTCCTCACTGGGACTCAGGAAGGCAGCCTGGTTTCCTGATTTGAGTGATTATGGGCGCTGGAGAAAGATGTTTCTCATCAGGAAACCTCTCACTTAGTCATTCCCATAAATATTCGTGGCACTACCTCAATAAAGCTCCGTGGAGAGTAAACCCCACAATCTGCGCCACAGACGTTTTTTTTCAACTGTGCAGACAGCTTCGAAAAAACTCCGCTGAAGCCACTGCAGTGTCAGGGCGATATTAATTACAGGGCTCTGTGGCTATGATACGGAAAATCCATCCTGAGGGAATCTGTGTTCTTAGACGTGGCAATCCAATTATATACAATTGATCCAAAGGTGGCTGTTTTTCAATGGCTTGATGACTATTTATAGTAACAGTAAGGCCCCAAATTTTATGGTTATGAGATTTTTTTTTTTCTGCAAAGCTTAAAGTGCTTCATAGACGCTTCCTCATTAATCTGAGGTCACTGCCTCACTTACGATAATCATCTCAAGTGAGAAATTCCACACCCATGCACCATGCAACAGCAAAATTGGCCCTGAAGAGGCACACAGACCTGAGCCCATACAGCACTGTCCCATCAGGGTGAAGGCGGATCATGCGGTTTTTCACTGTCACTCCATGCACAAATGACTTTTTGTCATTTAAGAAATATGTGTCGGGCACCCATAGCTGGTCAGCCACTCGATTGTCAAGCGTGAGGTTGAGAGGGATCCCAGAATAGGCGAGCCTTTTATCTCTCCAATATTGTTGAAAATACATGGTTAAGGTATAATCCTGGGGGGAAAAGAAAAGAAAGAAAGTTAGTGTGTACGCATCCACAGGCGTATCCCCTCCACCATCAGCCACATTCAGGTTGCAATCTAGGCTCTACAGTGAATAACCAGGAGAAATGGATGTCATTTTTATGCAGGATGGGAAGCAATGGCTGTTTTCTTGTGAATGCAAATACCAGCTTTAATAGGTACACGAATCTGTGTGTGTCACGTATAGACAGACGTCCTCTGTTTTACTTAGGTAGGAAGCAGACTAGACAAACTGGCATTTAACAGATAACAGCATAGAAACAAAGGGGGGAAAGTCATTGTAAATCCAGGTTGCTGGCGGGGAACTAGATTGTTCCCATGGATGTTCCCTCTCCCAGCAGGCAGACAGGTCTTTAACCACCCACGACAGATGAGCTCTGTCTACAAACTCTCTCTCTGCAATTTGAGCCACTTTCCTCTGGTTCTGCCCTCCATGAGGGTTATAAGTACAAACCCGCCGTAAACATCCTCCAGAGACACCAGGGCCTGTGGGAGGTCTCCATGCCCTACCTATCGTATTTCTTTTTTCCTCCAGCTTGCCGTGGCCATTTCTACATTAAGTGGACCACAGAATCACCTGGAGATGATGAGCTGTTCACCTGGGGAAAATGGGACCCTGACAGGGTCAAAGCAGGATGTGGGAGGTGGAAGACAGACAGGGCCATGGTGTTGTCCACAGGCTTGCCCACAAAATTACCAAATATCTATGTGATGGTTCTGCTTTTGTTTTGCCAAAGCAGTTAGTTCAGTGAGAACAAAGTGGAAAAAAAGACGACTCAGAGGCTAGACACAGGAGAACAAAAGAAATTCTCTTTTTGTTGGGGGCAATCACCATTCAGTTCTAGAATGACCAAGTCTAAAAATCTGGTGATATTCAGAGGACATTTCGAACCCCTCTGTGGAAGGATACAAGCTGGAAAATCAAAAGTTAGGAGGTAAATTCTCCAACCATGGAGGGAAAAACATCGCTGCCATTCTGCATAAGCAGCTTTCTGAGTTCACATCCTTATAAGATCACGTCTGCAAACATCCTCACCTGTGGGCAGCGAGAGGCCGAGAACAAATCAGCTGAAGAATCCAGCCTAGACACAGGCCTCCTGACAACCCTTCCAGTATTCTCTTTGCTTCTCACAGGGCAATTCACGGTGTTGCTAACCTGATGACTGTTTATTGCTGCTCTCAACAGTGTTGGAATACAGAGGCCTAGAGACTGATAGGGGACGTGGGTTTGTCTTCAGGTGCTTGCCACAAGAGCGGGAAACAAAACCAGCTTGTACTATAGCACTATAAACAAAATACATTTTTAAGCTTTGAGTCTCATAAAAATTAAGAGTAGAAGGAAAGGCAAGAAAGTCCAAATGGGCTGGACAGTCTTTAGAGAGGCCTTGTCTTCAACTTAAAGGAGAGGCAGCATTGAAGCAGATGAAAAGAAGCAGGCATTTTTCCCCCAGACACTTTCGTGGGCAGAGCTCTGTGCCTAGTAATAACCTGTGGGGGCCCTCACCACCACCACCAATGAAAGATTCTCGCAGAGCAGATGGCACTAAAGATAAGCCTCGGCTAAGCAGACAGCACAGAGGGCACATCAAAAACACACGGGCTGTTGCTTTTAAGGGCCTGCTGAAAAAGCCTGTGGAGTGCAGTTTTGCTGGAATGCTGGGTTTATGGGGAAAAGAGAGCAGAGCGATGGGTCAGGCTAGACCCCAGGGCAGTGACCAGAAGGTGGAAACTAGAATGCCACCTTCGCAGCCAATGAAAGCCACTCACAGTTTCCACGGAGCAGAGAGCCATGACCAAGAGTATTAACTGTGTCTTTTATTTCTGTATTCAGATGCTGTGATCTGTGACCCTGTGGACCTTGGAGGGAGGGCCCCTTCCAGGGCTGGCTAACTCCTAGAGGTGGTAAGCAACTCTCCTAGGAATGTACCTTTCACATACCAACCAACCACTCCAGAACCCGCACCCCAGCCACCTCTTTTGTTTGTTTTTACAGTCCAGAGGTCTTTTATTTTTTATACCTATTATGCCATAAATTCACAGGGCATAGATTTCAGCGGCTAAGACTCCAACCTCCTCTTTTACTGAGCTTGCACATTCTGGGGTCTCTATCACCCGCCTAACCTGCTCCAGGTCCAGGTACTGGACAACTAAAGACAGCCCCTGTGCCCCATGGGCCTGAAGTCATTTAAACCGGCCAATTCTGAGCCTGCTCACCCGGTGTCACCCATTCCTTCCCAGGAACCACAATGAAGGCATTTCCCCTCCCTCTGCTGCCTGACCCACCCTGGCGCTCCCTGAACAGCCCCCATGGCATGGTGTGGCTCCCTGCTGCCCCGGAACTGGGAGGAACACACTCTCTTCTCAATGGCAGTCGTCTCCTGATCTGTCGGCCTTCCCTGACCCAAATAATAATAAAACCTCCATTTTAAAACACAAAGCCACTTGTGAGAAAAACTAGTGTAGCAATGGTGAGTTCAAGGGGTAGAAGGGATGGCATGCAGGGGCCTCCAAGGAGTGGACAGTGCTGAGTGGTGGGTAAAGCAAAGGCCTGAAAGGTTCTTGGACACCGGGCTGATGCGGAACATCAGGATGAGAATGCACCTTCACAGGGCATATTCCGCCCCTTCATCACCACTACCTTTCGCTGGCGTGGGTGGCGCGCTGGAACCGAGGCGCGCAAAGCTGTGGTTTCACAACAAAAGGACATGTGTTAGCAGTGGCAACCACAGGTTTCTCTACTATCACCCTCCACGTGACATTCGTGTTGAAATAGAAGTTTCCCTTGTTTCTTTCTTTACTCCTAACCCCGCATCCTTACGCCTCAGTCGCGATGTCTAGCGCCCTTCTCAGAGCCCCTCCGGATGGGCTCGCACAAGGCTTACCACGAGAAGGGAGAGAACTCGTCCGTCAGTCCTGGGAGCCAGCTGTCACTCACAGCCTGACAGCTTGGGCTCCGCGTCTTATTTTGGACTGTGTCGCTCTCCGCACCATCAGCAGCGCCTCTCGGTTTGGGTCTCGGGTGTTTGCTGAGGTGACTTGAGTGGACTAGGGGGTAAGAGTTTAGGTAACAGCGGGAGGGAAAAGCTGGTATGTAAATCCAAACCCGCTCGCTGCATGTGATCAGCCATGTATGGCAACGACCATCACATCAGTGGGGGCACAAATCAGTGTCCTCCTTCTTTTCTGGGATACTTACTAGCTGGCAAAGGGAAGGGAAGGGGATGGTGGAAAGGTCCAAGCCTGCCTCCACTCTCGTGCAGCTGGGAGCAGTAAATGCAGGGTTTTCCTGTTCTGGGGGCCACGGTGCCGCCCCTTGTGACATGCAGTGGTGAGCACTGAGCCGGGAACAGCGGGCAGCCGCTTGTTGCATGATCCTTCAGCAAACTCCAGGCCCCGTGCTGCCTAGCACCTCATTTAACTATGAAGCATGTATTATAATTATTATCCTATATTGATGAAGTAACAAAAATTGAAGAGCTGTAGTAACTTGCTTCTCATCCGCTCCCTCCACTCCCTCAAACACAAGTAACCCGGTACAGCGGGACTTGAAGTTCAGGCCACCTCCCTTCAGGGCCTGGCTCTCAATGTGGAAGCTCCAAGGGGTGGGAGCTAAACAGTTCCTCATAATAAAGGGGAGTGGGCTTGGCAGGGTGGGGCTTTGAAAGGATGTCTCTGAACATGGAGAGTCAGGTCATGCAAAGGTTCTTCAAAGGGAGTCATCAGAACTCCGGCACCGCCAACTCCTCCTTCCACGCCCAATCCATCACCAAACATTTAGTATAGTCGCTACAGAAAGATGCTTTGTAAAAGTATCCTTTCCTTCAATGCATCCCGTGCATCCCAGGGAAGTTACCAATTTTTACATTTGCAGTGATGTGCCATGAACCAAAGAGAAGGGCACAGTCACAAAGAGATGGAATTTGCGTGCGATGCAGTGTCTGTCAGATTTTGAATTCCAAGCCCATCTGCAGAAACGGAAGATCCTTCAGACTTTAAAAGCTCCAAGGATTAAAGGAATATTGGCTGTGGGGAGCAGAGGGGACACTGGACTCCTCACAGAACATGAAATGGAAATTAAGCCTTTGTTCTTTAACCTTAATGCTCGACGTGGACTCAGGTGATGTCTGGGTACAAAAATAAGAAATGACTGGGAAGGGTGGAGCTTCTCAAAGAAGAGCCAAGCTGGCCATTCTGGGGCAGGGTGGGCCCGCTGCTGTGGTTCCTGCTGGCTGACAAGGGGTTGGGGAGGTAGCAGTGGACACCAAATGAGACAGACAGTTGATATCGTTTACAGAAGCAGCCTGCGTCCTCCACCAATTGAGTTGCTACCGTTCCCTCCTTTGCCAGACCCCCAGGATGCACAAGAAAATATCTGTATCACCAGATACAGGCTTGCCTTACTCTACTGTGCTTCCCAGATACTGCATTTTTAACAAATCGAAGGTTTGTGGCAACCCAGCGTGGAGCATGTAAGTGGATCAGCACTGTTTTTCCAACAGCATATCCTCACTTCATGTCTCTGGGTCATATTTTCGTAATTTTCACAAGATTTCAATCTCAGTATTTCATTATTTTTATATTGGTTATGGGACCTATAATCAGGGACATTTGCTATTACTATTATTATCGCTCTGGGGCACCAGGAATAGCACCCACATAAGACGGCAAACTTATCGCACAAATGTTGTGTGTCCTCTGACTGATCTACCAACTGAACCTTAACCCTGTATCTCACCCTCTCCTTGGGCCTCCCTATTCCCTGAGACACAACAATATCAAAATGAGGCCAGTTAGTAATCCTCCAATGGCCTCTAAGGCTTCAAGTGCAAGGAAGAGTCACCCATCTCTCACGGTAAATGAAAAACTAGAAATGATTAAGCTTAGCGAGGGAGCAGGTCAAATGATTGATGTGCAAAACTGTTTTATAGGCCTGACGTTAGGCCTTTTCTACCAGTTAGCCAAATTGTGAATGCAAATAAAAAGTTTTAGTAGGAAATTAAAAGAGCTACTCCAGTGAATGGTAAGAAAGTCAAACAGTCTTATTGCTGATATGGATAGAATATCGAACCAACCACAACATTCTCTTAAGTCAAAGTTTAATCTAGGGCAAAATCCTAACTCTCTTCAATTCTATAAAGGCTAAAAGAGGCAAGGCAGCTGCAGAAGAAAAGTCAGAAGACAGGAGAGATTGGTTCACGAGGTTTAAGCAAGGAAAGCCATTTCCATAACAAACGTGCAAGGTGAAGGAGCAAGTGCTGATGGAGAAGCTGCAGCAAGTTATCCAGAAGATCCTGCTAAGATCACTGATGAAGGTGGTTATACTCAACAACAGATTTTCCGTGTAGACTTTGGAAGAAGTCTTTTCTAATGGAAGAAGATGCCATGTAGGGCTTTCACAGCAAGACAGAAGTCAATGTTTGGCTTCGGAGCTTCAAAGGACAGGCTGACTCTCTTGTTAGGGGCTAATTGCAGCTGCTGACTTTAAGTTGAAGCCAATGCTCACCGACCCTTTTGAACATCCTAGGGCCCTTAAGAATTATGCTAAGCTACTCTGCCTATGCTCAATAAATGCAACAATAAAACCTAGGTGTCAACACGTGTTTACAAAACTGACTATTTTCAACCCACAGTTGAGACCTTCTGCTCAGAAAAAAACATTCCTTTCAAAATGTTACTGCTCATTTTCAATGCACCTCGTCACTCAAGAGCTCTAATGGATATGTACAAAGAGACGGATGCTGTTTTCAAGTCTGCTAACACAACATCCATTCTGCAGCCCATAGATCAAGGAGAAACTGACTTTCAAGTTTTATTATTTAAGAAATACATTTCATAAGGCTATAGCTGCCATAGACAGTGATTCTTTTGATGGATCTGGGCAAAGTCAACTGAAAACGTTCTGGAAAGGACTCACCATTCTAGATGTCAGTAACAACATTCATGATTTATCGGAGGAGGTCAAAATATCAACACCAACAGGAGTTTGGAAGATGTGGATTCCAGCCCTCATGGATGACTCTGAGGGGTTTGAGTCATTGTAGATGCGATGGGAATAGCAAGAGAACTGGAAGTGAAACTTGAAGATGTCCCTGTATTTCTAGAATCTAATGATTAAACTTGAATGAATGAGGGGTTGCTTCCTACGGATGAGCAAAGCGTGGTTTCTTGAGATGGAATCTACTCCTGGTGAGGATGTTGTGAACATTGCTGTAATGACAACAAACGACTTAGAATATTACATAAACTTAGTTGATAAAGCAGTGGCAGGGTTTGAGAGGATTGACTCCAATTTTGAAAGAAGTTCTCTACTGTGGGTAAAACGCTACCAAACAGCATCCAATGCTACAGAGAAATCTTTCATGAAATGAATAGTCAAAGTAATACATTTCATTGTTGCCTTATTTAAAGAAACTGCCACAGTTTTCAGTAACCACCACCGTGATCAGTCAGCAGCCATCAACACTGAGGCAAGACACTCCACCCGCAAAAAATCCTGACTGTCTGAAGGCTCAGATGATTGTTAGCATTTTTAGCAATACAGTATTTTTAATTAAGGTATGTACATTTTATAGACATCATGTTATTGGACAGTTAATAGACTACAATATAGTGTAAACATAACTTTTATATATCTTAGGAAATCAAAAACTTTGTGACTCACTTCATGATATTTGCTTTACAGCAGTGATCTGGAACAGAACTTGAAGTATCTCTGAGGGTGTACCTGTATTTACTCAGTTATTCAGAAAATGTTTATTGAGTGCTTACCGCCTGCTAGACAACTTGAGGGAGGCGAAGATGAACTACAGGCACTATGGGCCCTAAGAGACTGGCCATGTGGCAGAGACAATAAGTGCAGGTTCCAAGAATTCAAAAGCAATCTAGGTTAAGTGCTATACTAAACACGAAGGGATATGGCAATCAGAAAAAGCCACTTCTGGGAAGGATGACTACAGATGAATTCTTGGAAAAACAACCATCTGATCTAAACCTAGAAGTAAAAGATTCAGCTATATGAAGGGCAGGGCGGCTGCCCCTGGAGGGCCAGTCGTGGGTATGGACATCCGGACGAAGCAGTTCCTGCTATCAACTTACCCCACACAGAGATTTTCACAAAAAAGCAGTGCCACAGGGCGAGGCAGAGGAGAGAGCTCCACAGGGTGAGCCTCACCTTCTACCTAGGTTGGTGACCCCCTAGGGTAGCTGAGGGAGCCCTAGAGAGAAGAAAGGGGGCCAGCAGAGGCCTGAAACGACAGTCCTCAAACAGAGGCTCTGAGGCCTTGGAAATCAGAGCTGGGAGGTGTGGGGGAGTCAGGTCCAAGAGCGCCCCCACTCCTTGTGACTCTGCAGAGGGACCGCGTCCCCGATTTCACCGCTTCTGTCTGGTAGCTGGCCCACATGGGGACACCAGGGAGTCTCCTGGTATCCCGGGGCTGAGGTCCCAAAGACTCCGGGAGCCTCCGCCAGGCTCACCGAAGTCGTAACTGTTGCTTCTTCTCCATGTCTGCTCTTTGCAGGGAGGCCGAAGCTTGGGGAGGCGCAGGGCTGGACTGTGGGGAGAAGCAGCTTCCTGGAGGCGCAGGGCTTTGCGAAGCAGAGGCAACCAGAGGCGGGGCCTGGGGAGGAGGGCAGCTCGGGGAAGCAGGGCCCGGGGCGGGAGGAGGCGTGGCCCGGGGCGGGAGGAGGCGTGGCCTGTGGCTTGAGGGGCGTGGCCCCTAGCGGAAAAGACGGGGCCCAGCTCCAGAGCCTGGCCGGCAGGCTCCTCCCCGTGCGCCGTGCGCCGTGCGCCGTGCGCCCTGCGGCTGCGTGGTGGGGAACCTGGTCCTGGGAGGGTGGACCTGATTAGCTTAGCACACACCGGGGACAGACAGGCTGTCTCCTGGCACTGGTCCTTGGCTGTGGCACAGCCAGCATTATCAGCACATCTAGACCGAACGTGTTGGCAGGAGGAGGAGGAGGGGGTATTGGTGGAGAGGTCAGAGCTTGCGGAAATAGCTTCCAGTGGGGTTGCAGAGACACAGCCCCGTGTCCAGGGGATGCAGAAGCGTCCTGAGCTGTGGGTGAGCCCCACAGACCGAAGGTGGTAACACTCAACCTCTCACATGACCGAAATCTTCAGCCCTGGTGCAGTTTCTAAGCTCACCGAGCCTCTTCTGGTTATAATTCGATGTAACCTGACTTTAGAAAACCACACCCTTAGTAGAAGTTGAGATTTACAGCCATTCAAGCATTTATAAAACAGCCCTCCTGTAAATTAAGACACAATGAATGTGTGTACACCAATAGTGACTCAACTTATTTTGTTAGCAGGTGTCTCCACAGCCCTGGGCACCCTGAGAACGTTTGGCTTCTGGTTCAGGTGCAGCGCCGATCCTGAGATGGGGCTGGCCCTGGATGGATACAGTACTTGGAAGGCTCTAGGTATAGGAAATGAGATGTCCCGGCGCCCACCAACCCTCCACGACCTCTGCCACCCCACTTACTCAGCGGTTCAACCCCAAACCCTCACCAGGGAAGGCCGCTGGGGAAGCCCATGTGGAGAAATTATCCTTGGACTCCTGCATTCCCAGGCCAGGCTCCCGGAGGTAAGGCTGTTTCCTCTGGGTGGGCAGGAGCCCAGGGCACCTGCAGAGACATTCTGGGCCCCTGCTCTACCCAGTCCCTCTGTACCTGAAACAGCTGTCCACAGAAGGGAAAGCTGCCAGCACCTCTAGTTGTACCGTGACAGGTTCCTGTGGACATGGAGGCCCTGGGATATGGGAGTTCATGGAGAGTGCTCAGGCAGCGAGGAGGAAAGCACAAGGGAATTTTCCAGTCCACTGGGAACTGGACCTCTGTGGAGTATGCTGTATACATGTGAGTTGTTTTGCTGAATTATAGTTGGTTTGAACTATTGTAGTTTGTCAAAATCATTAGATAAGATGTCTTGAATACCTTTCTTTCTCTTATAAAAACCTGAAGAACTTAGAATCAGCATGAAGAAACATTCGAGTAAGAATTGCATTCAAAACAAAGGGTCTTTCTTAAAAACAGAACCTTTCTTTAAAAAAGGGGTCTTTCTTAGAAACTTTGCAAACAAAATCACTTGAATTAAAAAGTTATTTATTCATCTTGGCTTATTTTAGGGATCATAAAGCCCTTTGACAATCTAATGAAATCAGGGGCCCTCTCCACAGACAATACAGTCTCTCTCGGGATTGGTGTGTGTCTCAAACAGCACAAAACCCTGAAGTTCATGGGATGCGTGTTTTACAAGCTCAAATTGCTTTCAATACTAGTGGGTGGAGTTCTGCAAATCTGTAAGTCATTTGTTTAGGATGTGTGCAATGTCTTCCTATTAAAAAAAATATAACAAAAAGGGTTGTTAGGTTTCACTCCAGATTATCAATTTCACGCAAAGGTAAGAAGCCATGGTTCCTGGTGAGACACCAGGACTAGCCCCGGCTCCCTGTTTTGGAGCCATAGTGCTGCTGGGAGGTAAGGAAAGTACTGCTGGACCTAGAAGCTGTAGAGGAAGCCCTGAGTGCTGGGAGCAGGCATTCTGGAATATGAACCACCCACGAGTCAAGCATTTATACATAGTGACTGTCCTTTCAAAATCTCCTGAGAATATACAAGCAGCAGCAACAACAAACCAAAATGAAACCTCAGCTCATCTTTAGGTGTATACTTCAGGCAGCTCAGATGAATTGCAGTAAGACATATAAACAACAAAGTTTCTTCCTGCTTGTGCAAATCTCTTGGCACTTATCACATTAAAATGACAAGAATACACATTTGAAAGTGGAAATATTGCTCATTATTCTGCAATTAAGTAATTGACTACATTCCTTAGCACAGGAAATGAAGAAAAAATTTACTATCCCTGAGAAAGAAATGCAATTTCTAAACCAAATTTAAATATTTAACTGCAGCTGTGAAAACCACAGGACACCTGCATTTGCATCTGGTTCAGCAAGTTTACGATACAAAACCTTGCAGGTAAGTTGTTCTCAGGTCAGGGAAGATGGAAAATTGTTTTGAGAAGCTTACATAAGCCTAGGTGGTGGTGACTTCCTTTGCAGTCATTCCTACAAGGAAGGTTAGGCTGAGGGAATTGGCACTTTTTTTTAACAAAATTTATTTAGGCAATTCCAATCTATTCCATTGAATGATCAAGAACTGAGTATCTAACATTACAACCAACTCTCCTCTGACAACAGACTTCGATGGTATCTAGCTTTCCATTCGTTGACTCTATTTGATGTTTAATAATAAAACATTAGCTTCCTTCTCTGCCTCCCTCCATCTTGCTTTAAGCATTGATTATCTGCCATAAGCCAAGAACCATGCTTAGTGTTAGGGATCCAGAGATAAGGAAGACAGAATTGATACCTTTATAAAGCTCACTATCTAGTGGGGAGAAAGAAAAATGGATCCAAGTAAATTAGAGTGATTAGGAGAAGCAGCTTTGGAAGCAAACGTGCCCAAGTCTCAAGTCGGCCTCCCATTGGCCCAGCCAGTGACAGGTGACCTCACTGTCCTATGCCTGTCACTGGATCTGTGAAGACTGCCAGCCACACATTCTGAAGTCCTTAGCAGGGGGAGGACATGGTGTGCTGAGTTAAGCGTACAACAATGCAAAAGAAGTGTGTATGTAAGGGCCCTCTCACTAAGCCTAGGGCTGGCAGGAGAGGAGTCCGGTTCCTGAGGCTTTTCAGCCTTTATACCTGCCCAAAGGCAGAGTGTGCATTTATGCCTGCACCTAAATGCTGAATGTAGTCAGAAGATGAAGTAGTCACCTCTGTATGAAATCTGAAAGGCCTGGTGAGAAGAGATAGTCTCCCAGGCCCCTAAAGCCATCTGAGAAGCTGGTATAGGATAGGAATTATTTTGAAAATGTTTTTCGTTATAAGTCTAAAAAGATACTTTTCTGGAGTCAAGTAAGTTTGAAAAGCAAAATGATTGCACTGACCTACATTCAAAGGACAAATAAATTGTACTGTGAGAAGAAATCTGGAGAATTCAACCTAAGCCAATGAGAACCAGGGAAATGTAAGAGAGATGCCCTTCACTAAATACACTCTTTATGCAGGTGCTGGTTTGCCGATGGTGTGGGGTGTGGTGGAGCAAAATGTGTCAGACTCACTGGGTGACACCCTTGCCATGTGCCTTACTTGGGAAAGTTACCTAATCGTTCTGAGCCTCAGCAACCTCTTGTGTAAAAATGAAACTAAAAATACTCCTTTTGCAAAAGTGCTGTAGCCATTAATTAATCTAACAATGCTTAACACAGTGCTGGACTCACAACAGGCATTTGGAAAATTCTACTTTCGCTTGTCTCAAAAGCAGGGCCAGTCACCCCTGAAAGAAGACCTTCCAGAACCGAATGAACAAGGACCCTCTTTATGAGCTGCCCCCAGCCCCACTGTTCCACAGCAAGTACACACCAAACCACAAAGGAAAATGTGCTTGTTATCCTGAGATGCAGGTGAAGAAATCTCAGTCCAGTGGTGTAGAATTCCCAGTACTATCTGGAGCAGGCTTCACCCTTTGCTCTCAAATCCCAAGTTTCATTGTCTACTCAATATCCAAATGTAATGCAAGCTTGTTTCCTGAAATGTATCAGGTCACTAGCTTTTTCCCATAAAAATTTTTTCTGCTGTGAATTACTTTGAAGTTACAAATTAAAATTAAAGACAAATTTGTAAAACAGCTACAGTGCTAATCAACATGAAAACACCACCAGCCATCCTACTGCCGCTGACCCTGACAGCCACCCTTCCAGTGCTCCAGGGCTCACCTCCCACCACCCTCTCTTCCCTGTGCCTTTAGAAAACCCCATCCTATAGTCAAGTGATTCCTCCATATAAGGAACATTTTCAATAAGCATTCCCTCTGCAGCCCCCTTTAGTTGTAAGCTGGTGACCTACTGTAGCCTTTTTTGGGGGAGGTTACTTCTTCTACCAAACTGGGCACCAAGGAGCTAAGGGAGGGGAGCATCCCTGTTTCCCACTCCTGAGCAGCCTCTGGGTCTTCCTTCTTCCCTGCTCTCTCTGGCCCATTCTACTTCCCTGGGATTTGGATGCACTGATCCCACTGCCTTCTGAACCTTTCCGTCCGGATGCTCCACATGCAACCCAAGATCGCCATGTCCAAAATTAACTCACTGTCTTCCTGCCTCAAATGTGTTCGTCCACCCGCCCACCCACACCAGAAGCAGTATACCAGCCTCTTCTTTCATTCTCACCCTAACCTCCAACAGTCACTACGTTCTACTGATACTAGTTCCTAGAAGTCTTCCATCTCTAGAATGGGATCATGAGGTCAGCTGCAGTGCTGAGGGCTGGAGGGTTTCCACTGATGTCGCCATGGCAACGGATTAGCAGATGAGTGCCTAGACTCACAAATGGCATCCCAGAAGCAGGCTTACCCATGGTGTCTAGAGTATGGAGGCCAAATACCAGACCTCAGACATGTTCTGGGTTACACAGAATAATATCGGGAATGACCAGATGTCTCACACTCTGTGTGGGGGCAGATGTTCCAACCAACACAATATTATATGAATGAACTTCTGGAATGTGCTGGTAAACTACAGAGTCATTGCATACTCTCCTTTATTTTAAACAGGTATTTATCTGAACAATACTCACTGAATACTTATGTATATGTGTGTTTGTGTGTGTATTTTCTCTCTAAATGTATACATACATCTAGAGAGAAAAAACTTTAAAAAATTACATATATATATAAATATTAGATCATCTCTAAAGATTAGATAACTTTCCCAAGTAAGTAAGGGAGAGGAAGAGAGAAAGACCTTATATGTTGAAACGTATGGTTACTAATCAGAGCCATAGTTTTATTTTCCAGCAACTATCTTCAGTTAAGAGAATTCCCAAAGGGAATGCAATGACTCCCAACGATATCATTCTTCCAAAGATGCTCTGAGAACTGGCTGTGAAAACATCCGTATTGCTTGGACAAGGCACCCTCAGCCTCCATATTTCAAAGCGACTTGAGCTGGGTGAACACTGCCCCTGGAGACTGGCGAGTGAGTCACCCCCATTCTGACTGTGTGACGTGTATCCGGCTGGATGATCCACGCCTCTGTGCTCTTCCCCTGCTTAAGCAGAGCTCCTGCAGATGGCCCTAAGGTTAAGAATTCTATGTTCTTAAATGGTGATGGTCCTCTCTTGGGTGGTATGGTTTATAGAGTTTGTGTTACTAGATTTGCTAAAGTGAGTATCACTTAAAATTACTTCTCTGAATCCCTTCAAGAGAGCAGACAAGGTAAAAAAAATGCTTAAACAGAAAGAAGGACGTTTATTTATCAGGAGGAATGATTTCTGATATTTGGCACAAGTGAATGCCAGTGCCGTACCAGTCAACCTTTCTTAATGGGTTTTTTACTCCTTTGCATTTACAGAATGAGTACTTCTGTCTTGACTGCTCCCATACCCTCACACTGTGAAAACTGAACTGCCCCTTGATTTCATATATGTGCATCTAGATCAGGATTTGTCAATGGATTTCCTTACCTCAAAGATAAATCATGTGGATGAGTGATGTCATGCATTTTAGAGTTCTTTCAATGTCTGAGATGTGCTATTTTTAGACAGCAAGGCTATTCGTTTCTGAGATCATGCCTATTTCTAGTTTCTGCGCAGAACTTACTAGATTATTGCTGTTAGACAAACCACAATATCAACAGTACTGCACTTGATATAGCTGAGAAATACTAGTTTGATAGTTGTCTTTTCTGAATTGCTATTAATTGGAGAAATATTTGGATGGACATCTCTGCAAGGCATTGCATAAAGCAGCCCTATCCTCTGGAATACTGTAATCAAAGCCTAGGTAGCCAGAAAGGAACTGCAATGCAGGTTTCATATACCCAATCAAGCACAGTGCCAAAGGAGGGAAAACACTTCTCTTTAGATTGGAGAATAATAGCATCTTATTTCTACTTTTTGAACAAAGGACCCTGTACTTTCATTTTGCCTTAGGCCCCTCAAATTATATAGCTACCCCTGGTTGTGAGTAGTAAACTAACCTTGTTCTTTGTCTCTGACCATTGAGATCCATGTCTTCCTCCAGCATCCATGGCACCAACTTGCTAGCTTGCAAAAAGGGCAAAACAGACTCTCCACCATTCTGGACACATGCTCTCCTGCCTTTTCTCCTACCTAACTGGCTCATCTTCTTTGCTACTCCCTCCAAAGCTGCCTCTTCTTTTTAATGCTAGAGGGCCCCAGGGCTCCTCTTTTGTTGCCACCATCCACCCACTCATTCCACTAGACCTTGGTCTCTTCTCTATCTGCACTCCCTCCCTTAAGTGATTGCCTCTAGCTGCATGGCTGATCCTGATCTTTCCATCTATATGCTTAGAATTCCTCAATGTTGTCTCCAACCAAATTTCTATATCAAACTCCAGAATCAACTCAACACATTCAAATGGAATTATTGATCTTACCCTCAAAACCAATCCACTTGTGGTTTCCCAGTTCACACAATGGCATTCTCTCCTTGCAGTTACTCAAGCCAACATTTCTGGAGTCATTTTTCACTCATCTCTTCTCTCACATTCTTCATCACTCTGTCTGAAATTCTGTTGACCCCACGTTAAACACAGACACAGGTTCCACCATACCTTACCACCACTGCTGCTACCACCCTTGTCAAACACGCCATCTCTCCCCATTCCTAGTCTAGAGGCCTCCTAACTGGGTCCTGCACTCTTCTCTTCCACGGTCCTGTTCTCATCAGAGCAACCGGAGTGATCAATGAACAACTGAAGTCAGATCATTTGCTCTCCTGTTCAAAACCCTACAGTAGCTTCCTGCCTCGGTAAAGCCTAAGTCAACGTGCTCTGGCCCACTTAGCACCTCTCTGATCTCACCTCTTGTTATTGTCACCTTTGCTAGCTTAGTTCTGGCACCAATGCCTTCTATGTTGCTCCTCAAACAACCCAGGCATCCTTCCACCTTGCATTCGCTGTTCCTTATGCCTTGAACTCTTTCCCCTAACAAGCTTCTCCTGACTTCCTTATCTTAGTCAACTCTGCTCAGATTCACCCTCCTGTCAGTGGCAACCTGCACCTTCTACGTGCTCCCATCCTCTTAATCCTAATCATACTCTAGATGATAGTTCTTTCCTTTTCCCCCTGCTAGAACATCAGCTGCATGAGTGCAGGAAATTCTGTCTCTTTGGTTCATAGATGTATCCGCAGCATCTAGGATGGTGCTGAGCACAAATTAGGCATTGCATAAAAAATCTACTGAACAGTGTGTAGAAGTTCTGTATAACCTGGCTGTTGGCGTGTCCCTTCAGAAAAGATCTGTATGTTCTTTCACAGGTATTCCAGATTGATTGACAGCCTTGAATTACTTCCAGTGAAAACTTCTCTGCAGCTTAAAGTTAAACCCCAAATCCAGATGAGTACAGGAATGTGATACAAATTCTTAGAGCAGAGATTGTCTTGGCCACCTGAAGCATTAGCAAGACAGATACATTTCCTTGTTATCTCTCTTTGATAGCTGGGGACCATTGTTCTAGAACACCCTTTTACTAGGTACCCCTTTGATTGCACCAGCTCTGTGAGGACTCCATTTCAACCCTCTGCTTGGAGGATTTGCCTAGTCCCTAGTCTCCTGTTTCTGCCTAGCCACGGACACCAAGCCACTTGGTTATCAAGGGCAAAAGACCTCAGGCTTTCCATCCTCCAAGTGCAGCTTACAATGCTTTCACTCTTAGCTGGGGCTTCCTATTATTTTCTTAGGAATTAAGTAATACATTTAAATAATGTGCATTACAATTTATCTGCCATTTCTAGTGGCTTTATATGGAGAGTTCTTTAGAATTGGTAGGCAATCATATTTCTGGACACTGAAGTCCCCATCCCTCATCAGCCCACCAGGGCGCTGAACCTGCCGCAAGCCTGGTCAGAGCAAGGTCACACAGTGACTCCCAAAGGGCACTCTTTTCTCCTCATCCTACTCAATATCTAGGCAGATGCAGCAGGGCTGAGAGCTTGTTCTCTTTACGTCTCTGTGCCCAGTCTCTGTGATAGCCACTCCTCTTGCCTTTTTACTTCACTGGCTGGCTGCTCTGCTCAGGGCTCCCGGGATAGGGGGCACCTGTGTTCTAGGTCTAACAGTTAGATTTCCTCAGTTGAGCCCTGCTCCGTCCTTCCTGTCTTCCAAGGTGATCTCAATCATTCCTAAGATGTTTGACAAAAACCACGGCTGATGACACCCATTTCTGGCTGAAGGCCGGAGACCCCTCTGAGGGCTGAGTCCTTATCCAGCTGCTCTTCTGACAGCTCTACTTTGTAGTCTCTTTGTCGTCTTTATTCCTTCTCTTTCCTTGTTTCCTAATCCAGTTCCAAGATCCACCCCAGCTGCCTTGAGTCAGAATCCCAGGAGGTAAAGCCCGAGGCGGGTATTTTGTTAAAGCTCCATTTGGAATTTTTATTTTTGCATATAATCAGTCTTTATGACATTAATACATATTCTGGTCACTATTTTGATTTAAACCTTTCAACTTCACCCAAATCAGAAAACTCTATTTCCTAAAATCAACAGTCTATATTTAGAAACATGCACATGTGTGCAGAGCCACTGGCAGAGGAACAGCCCCCACCACGCTCCGCCCGGAACCGGGAAGAGTCTGTTCCGGTGAGATGAAAGAACACAGCCTTCCACTCGCTTCTGGGATTCTAGTGGATGTCAACATGGTCTTGCTGCAAACCGCTTCAAGTGGGTCTCCAAAAATCCATCAATGCCATGTCAACAGCTGACGTGACAGCAAGAAGACATGGGTCATGGCTGTAGCATCACCAGTTCTCAGATGGCACTCCCTGCAGCACAGGTGTCTGAGGACGGCCTCGGCATGAGAACCTGCCTTCGTCCAGCGCCTGATGCTATAATAATCATGGCCATCAACCCAATGCCCATTGTTAATTCCAAAATGACGAGGTGTTTTGGTAAAAGTAAGAACAGAAATGAATACTTCAGAATACAGTAGACCCCCCGTATCTGTGAATTCTCGTCTGTGGAGTCAAACCAAGCTTAGATGGAAAATATTTGGAAAAAAAAAAATGATGGTTGTGTCTGTACAAAACATGTACACTTTTTTCTTGTAATTATTCCCTAAACAATACAGTATAACAACTATTTACATGGCATTTACATTTTATTAGGAATTATGAGGACAGAGATGATTTAATGCATACGAGAGGATATGTGTAGGATACAAACACTACATCATTTTATATCAAGGGCTTGAGCATCTGTGGGTTTTAGTATGCTCAAGGGGTCCTGGAACCAATCCTTCAAGGATATGGGGGGAAAACTGTACATATCCAGTACATGTTAACTTTGATTGCTGGTCCCTATCATTTTGTAAAGGATACTTCCGTATCCTACAGCGTATTCACATAGTGTATTCATACAGAAATCCCTTGCTCTTGTGAAATTCAGACATGCCCGTACATTCGATTTCTTTAAGCTGCTGGGTAATGATTGTGTTTGTTTTAATGCCTCTAATATCTGCTCCTAGTAAATGTAAACAGATGTTTCTAATTATTCCCTTTCAGCGATGATACACAGATATCAGGCAGGCACATGGAAGATTTAGGTTTCACAAAGAGGAGGTGAAATGTCTACGATGCCAACAAGAGTCGTGAATGGATGATTTTCATTGTAAAAATCGCCATATTTTGGTTTGAAAGTTGGTAAACAAGAAGTATTAAATTACTCAAAGCAGACAGCATTGTTTTAATAAAGCAAGGCACTCCCTCAGCTACAAGCTGTAGTCCGGTTAAACTTTAACATAACATCTTACACCATTCATATTCAAATGAGCTCGAGGGAGTTATGAAGAGGCATGGACCAGCCAAGCCAACTTGAGGCCACTGAATGCAAACTTTCCTGTAGCATATCCAGATGGTGATTTATAGTAGCAAAGGTCGGCCGGGCGCGGTGGCTCACTCCTGTAATCCCAGCACTTTGGGAGGCCAAGGCGGGCAGATCACGAGGTCAGGAGATGGAGACCATCCTGGCTAACACAGTGAAAACCTGTCTCTACTAAAAATAGGAAAAAAGTAGCTGGGCATGGTGGCGGCGCCTGTGGTCCCAGCTACTCCAGAGGCTGAGGCAGGGGAATGGCGTGAAACCGGGAGGCGGAGCTTGCAGCGAGCCGAGATTGCACCACTGCACTCCAGCCTGGGCAACAGAGCGAGACTCCGTCTCAAAAAAAAAAAAGAAAAGAAAAGAAAAAGAAAAAGTAGTAGAAGGTGTCTCTATTCACCATAGCACTGGTTAAAGCATCAACTATCAAGTTAATTGTACATTTTCCTGATTTTGTGAGTAAGGTTGGATATTAAAATACAGGTTTTCCATATGTGAGAGTTGTCTCAAGTTGGATAGCAGCTAGACTATTTTTAGTGTGAGAACAATAATTCAAAGTATCCTTTACGTTTCTCATTCCTTTGCAGGCACTGCCCAGCCAGGATTCAGCCACTGCAGAGATGATTACACAGCTTAGAGATACACTGTCCAAACCTCCCATGAGCTTGGAGTTGTACATGCCATATGCAGTTGTAACATAACCAGAGATGTCAATTCATTAGCTGCTGTGTTAATCAAAATTAGGTTTTATAATTTATAACTGGCAATATAATTAACAGATGGTAATTTAATCAGTCACGATTCACTTGCTTTACGTTCACCTTTAAAACTGTGAAACTGTTGTCGCTTAAGATGTATAGGATGTGATGTCACAAAAGCTGCATCCTTTTGACTGTCTCCTGCTATGCCCTGGCTCAAAATCCAACGCCCTGTTCTAACCTTGTCTGGAGCAAGGTTAAACAGAACAGTATGAGGAGTGGCGAACATCTACGAAGACCTGTAGACTCCCATCTCAGCCACTACAGCCCATTATCAAATAGACCTTTAGGAATGACAGCCTGCAATGATCAGATCGCCTTCTGGCGCAGGACGTGAGGCGGAGAAATAACACCTAGAACTTGCTCACTGCATGCTACGACTTCCCAGAGCTGGAGCCAATGTTGGGAGGCTCTGCAGAGAAGGCTTGTTTCAGCCAGCTGGCATCTCCCCTCACCTCTCAGGGATGCCTTCCCTCTGACACTGGCCAGAGGAAGGCAAGACAGTGAAGGGACAGGAAAGTGAATTGACTGGCATAGCTGACATTCAAAGATGACACTAAAGGAGAAGGGCACTGAGGTGCAGGAGCCAGCATTCCTATGGAATATAAACTCTTGGTTAGCATGAAGGTTTCCAGCATTCTGTTTCCGCCCCTCAACTGTCCTTGATTGAAGCCTCTGGACCTGACAGGTAGATCACATCTGCCTCTGGTCATTTCTATCAGCACTGCCCGTGGGCCACACTTACCACGCCAACACCACTTTGCCAGTTCACGGCTGGGCCATGGCCAGATGCGCCTTGGCTTCCCTGGCTGTGACGGAGGACAGCTGACAGCAAGACCCGTATTGGTGTCCTGCAGTAATGAAGTGGCTTCGGGAATAAAGGACAGGGATAACAGACAGCCGACCCTTTAACAACACAGGTTCGAACCGCAGGGGCCCACTTATACACAGATTGTTTTCTTTTTTCTTTTTTTTTTTTAGAGACAAGGTCTCACTCTCACCCAAGCTGGAGTACAGTGATTCGATCATAGCTCACTGCAGCCTCAAACTCCTGGGTTCAAGCAATCCTCCCGACTCAGCCTCTCAAGTAGCTGGGACTAAAGGCACTCACCTCCATGCCCAGTTAATTTGTTAAAGACATTTCTGTGAGACAGGGTCTCATCATGTTGCCCAGGCCAGTGTTGAACTCCTGGCTGCAAGCAATCCTTCTGCCTCGGCCTCCCAAAGCACTGGGATTACAGGCATAAGCCACCAAGCCTGGCCCACAGCGTGTTTTCATTAAATATAGTTGAACCTCCATATCCACGGGTTCTGAATCTGCAGCCAAATGTGAGTCAAAAATACAGGATCGACTTTTCGTATATGGTATACATGGGTTCCATGGGACTGACTGCGGGACTTGAGTATGTGTGGATTTTGGTGTACTTGGAGGTATGGGGGTGGTCCTGGAACCAATTCCCTGAATATACTGAGGGACAACTCAATACACACATTTTTCAACCCCAAACTCCTGGAAAGGAAAAAAAATGAATTTATAAGTCATGTTAGGTCCACAGTGGCTGAATCCTAGCTGTGCAGTTCCTGCAAAGCCTGCAAAGAAATGAGGAACATGAAGGACACTTTGAATTACTGTTCTCATGCTAAAAATAGTCTAACTGCTATCCTACACATAATTCCCCCCTCCTATCTACCTGCGTATATATGCATATATGTATGTGTACCTCCCCCCGCACACACACCAAAGCAGCAATACAGAGCTGCACTGATACACAATTTTTAAATATTGTGAGTTATTTGCAAGAAAGATTATCACTCAACAGATGAGTATTTATTAAATAAATTCATTTATTTATGAACTCAGTTATTGTGCTTATCCATTCAACATTTTCTATTCATTTATTCATTACATTTTCCTCACCAAGTTTATAAAAGAAATATGTTATGGACTCAGTCCACAGCTTTGGGGTTGATTTCCCTGCTACACCGGTATCGCCAGTCTGAGTCCCTCAGGGCTTCCCTGCTACTCTTCTCATGTGGCCCTCCTCTGTTTTCATCATCTCACAAGTCTTTCCCATCTGTCCCATCTCACCAGAGAACCCTCAGCTGACACCTCCACCCTGACCTTCTTAGACTGTCTCTTCCATTCTGCACTCTTTGTCAGTTGCTCATCTAACATAAGAAGGTTATCCTTGATGGCCAGCAAGATCCTGTCCATGCAAAGATTTTACGTTTCTCCACAACATCACAGGCCCTGTGTAAGTTCCCCGAGAACTGTTCTCCCCTGGTCTCGTGCACTGCCCCGTGCCCCCATCCTGGGGGCCAGGTGCCTGACTGCAATCATGGTGGGACACAGCCTCAGGGTGATGGGACGCCAGAAAGCAGAAGAGCAGGCCATGCAAAGGGACGAGGCGCTGTCAGAGATGGCACAGCCCATTTTGGCCACATTCACCAGGCAACCTGAACCCCTCAAGATCAGAGTCACTCCATACAGCAAACTTTGAAAACAACAGCGATGGGTACCGGCCAAAGGGTCGTTTTCAACTCCAGGCAGGAGCAACGCTGGTGTTGTGGAGTCTTCAGTCTCCCCCCACGACACAGAGGTCAGCGCTCCTATCACCAGCATTCTCTTTGAACAAGGAGAACGTCATAGAAACAACATGCACCCAGCTTTCGTGACACTGTGTGTGCGCGTGCACGTGCACACGCGCATGCACGCACACACACACACACTGTGGGGCTTCACCCTACTGATTCTGACACAGGAGCAGTCCCATGGGTGACCTCGGTCTGACCTCCAAAGTGCAAACTGCCCTCCTCTTCTGTTACTTTTTCTTTTATTCAACAAACACTACTGGTGACCCCCCACCTGCCGTCATAGGGGAGACAGTAAGACCCTGTCAGGATCTTGCTCATAGGCTAGCAAAGACCAAAACTGTGGATCCTTCCCTTTTCCATTCACTCAACAAGTACTTGTTTAGCACCTCGTATGTTGCAGACACTGCCTGCCTTAGTGCGGCTTCGTGGAATTCAATGAGAGCGGCAGACACTGACAGACATCCACAGAACTATTACACCATGAGAAGTGACGGGGAGTTGGGCAGTGATGACTGAGGGTACCCAGAGCAGGAGGTGAAGGAACAGGTTGACGGGCCCACCAGGGGTTGCAGGGATGGACGTTCAGACCAGAAGCAGAAGATAGGATGAGGCACTCTGAGATTAGAGGCTCTGGTACAGATTTTTGGTTTTGTTTGGAAAGCATTGAGAAGCTATTGCACATTTTTGGGTTTGCACTAAAAATCTCAGTCTTACTGCTGTATGGAAAACTGTCTCCTCTACAAATTCACATGTTGGGGTTCTGAGCCCTGGTATCTCAAGAATGTGACCTTATTTGGAGATGAAGTGTTTACAGAGATGATTAAATTAAAATGAGGTTGCGAGGGTGAGCCCTTATCCCAGACGACTGGTGTCCTGCTACAAAGAGGAGACTTGGAGACAGACACGCACACAGAGAGAAGGCCTTGTGAAGGAGGAGGCAGAGATCAGGATGACGTTTGTACAAGCCAAGGAACGCAAAAGATGGCCAGCCACCACCACAAGGAGGGGACAGGCCTGGGGCAGATTCTCCTCCAGGTCCTCAGAAGGAACCAACCCTTCTGGCACCTTGATCTGGGGCTTCCGGCCTCCGGGACTGTGAGGGAATGTCTGTTGTTGAAGACCACAGTCTGTGGTACGTTGCCGTGGCGGCCCTAGCAGACGGATACACCGCTGCAGCCCACGAGGCGTGGTGACAGCAACAGTCAGACACGGCTGTGTTGGGGAGAAGTTTAAGCTGCCTAACAACAGGGCCTTCCTGATGACTTGTCCGTAGCCTGAGGAGCCGCGGCAAGTCCACGGTGAGTCCACACGAGAACAGTTCCACTCACGGACACGTGAGCGTGTGAGGGAGACCCACGGAAAACCTGATAGATCTGTAGCAAAATTTTCAAATGAGCTAAAAGGAGAAAATGAAAAACACTTCCAATGTCTCCAATACAAAGCTACACTTAGTGGCTCACACCTGTAATTTCAACCCTTTTTCTAAGAGGCTAAGGAGGAAGGATGGCTTGAGGCATCTGAGACCAGCCTGGGAAACAGAGTGAGACCCCCTGTCTACAAAATGTGTAACATGAGCCAGGCCTGGTGGTGCGTGCCCGTAGCCCCAGCGATCCGGAGGCTGAGGCGGGAGGGGCGCTTGAGCCCAGGAGTTCCAGGTCACCTGGAGCTAGGATTGCACCACGCACTACAGCCTAGGTGAAGGAGTGAGACCATGTCTCCTCCTCCAAAAAAAAAAAAAAAGGCCACTGTTCATGCTCTGGTGAACTCTTTTGGTCATTTTCTGTAGGACAGTGACAGTGCGTATCTGGATGTGTGTATCCAAAGATAGTGACTCGTTAACAGAAATGGAACTATCTTCACATGCCTCATGTTAAGAATATATGAAAAATAATTTTCCACATTTCAGTAATCTTTTACCAAATAATGGGACCTCTTTCTTAACAGTTTTAGTGAGGTATAATTTACACACCAAAAACGTCAGTTGTTTTTAAGGGTACAATAAATCATTTATTGTAGCAAACTGATGGTCGTGCATCCATGACTGCAGTCTAATTTGAGAACATATCCCTCACCCCAGAAATGAACCCAGTGCCCATCTGCAGTGACTCTCCCTTCACAGTCCATCACCCCAAGCAACCCCTAAGCCACTTTCCGGCTCCGTGGATTTGCCCATTCTGGACATCTCAGATAAACGGAATCATACAGTACGTGGTATTTGGTGCCTGGCTTCTTTCACTTAGCATCATACTTTTGAGGCACATCCACATGGTAGCATGTATCCGTGTTTCATTTCTTTTTATTGCCAAGCATGATTAAATCATATGAATAAACTAATTGGTTCATGCATTTACCAGTTAGTGAGCATGTGGGTTATTCCACTTCTGGGAAATTGTGAATACTGCTGCTATACAGACTCATGTCTGAGTCTGTGTGTGATATAGCGTTCTCATTCTGCTTGGGTATACACCTAGCAGCAGAATTTCTGGGTCATATGCTAAATAACATAAGAAACTGCCAACATGTTTTTCCAAAGTAGCTGCATTATTTCACCTTCACCCCAGCAACATACGAAGTTTCCAATTTCTACACATTCTTATCAACACTTACTATTTTCTGTTTTTTAAAATTATGGTCATCCTAGCTGGCATTAAATGGTATCTCATTGTGGTTCTAATTTGCATTTCCCTAGTGACTAATGATGTTAACTGTCTTTTCCCTATCAGCCATCCACATAACTTCTTTTTTTTTTTAGACAGAGTCTCACTCTGTCGCCCAGGCTAGAGTGCAGTGGCATGATCTCGGCTCACTGCAAGCTCCGCCTCCCGGGTTCATGCCATTCGCCTGCCTCAGCCTCCCGAATAGCTGGGACTACAGGCGCCTGCCATCACGCCCGGCTAATTTTTTGTATTTTTAGCAGAGACGGGGTTTCACTGTGTTAGCCAGGATGGTCTCGATCTCCTGACCTCGCGATCTGCCCACCTCGGCCTCCCAAAGTGCTGGGATTACAGGCGTGAGCCACCACGCCGGGCCTCATATAACTTCTTTGGAGAAATATCTATTCAGAGTCTTTGCCTATATATGTTAAAATTTGTTTTTCTTATTTTTAAGTTGTGTGAGTTATTTATATAGTCTGAATACAAGCTCCTTGTCAGTTATATGCTTTGCAAATATTTTATTCCTGGCTGTGAATTGTTTTTCAGTCTCTTAACGGTATTTCAAAGAACTGAAGTTTTAAATTTTGATGAAGTCCAAATTATCAATGTTTCCTTTCATCACTTGGGCTTTTGAAGTCACGTCTAAGAAATCTTTGCTGAGCCCAAGATCAGGAAGATTTAGTACTAGGGTTTTTTTCTCCAAATGTTTTATGGTTTTAGCTCTTACATTCAGGTGTAGGATGCATTTTGAGTTTGTTTCTGTGTGCAGATCATTGGTCTGTAAATCTGCTTGTCACAGAAAGGAGACAGTGCAATCAGGCCTGGTAAAGAGAGAGCAGGTGCCAAGGCCAGGCATTCCACAGAACGGGGTACAATTTGAATTTTTTTTCAATTTGAAAAAAGACAATTTGGAATGCAGTCTGTAGACTCAAGGGAAGTAGTAGACGTTCTCAAGAGATGAAAGCAAACCCAGGCCACAGCGGGACCTGTGGGACTGTTAGAAAAGGCAGGATAAGGCAGGATCCCAGAGTGGGGCTGCCTGGCCAGCACTAGGGACGATTTGAAGTATCCAGGGGCACAGCTGCTTCCCCCACTGCTAGTCAAGGAGGAAAAGCAGTGGCCCACAGCCTTCTCAAAACAGAGACAACTAACAGGTTACACTGGTAAGCAAGCAGACAGATCAGAAGAGAAGGGGAAAAACTTATCTTTTTTATCCAATTGTGGTAAAACACATCTAACAAGATTTACCACCCAACGGTCTGTAAGTGTTCAGTTCAGCGGCATGAAGTACATTCCCATTGTTGCGCTACCGTCACGACCGTCCACCTGCAGAACTCTCCACCACCCCAACTGGAACTCTGTGCCCATTAAACACCAACCCCCTGCCCCCAGCCCCAGCCCCTGGCCACCTCCATTCTCCTTTCTGTCTCTGAATTTATGGCTCTGGGAACCTCATATAAGTGGAGTCACATAGCGTTTGTCCTTTGTGACTGCTTTTTTCGCTTAGCATAATATCCTTAAGGTGCATCCATGTGGAACCATGTCTAAGACTTTTCTTCCTTTTTAAGGTTCAACAATAATTTATTGTAAGAATGTTCTGTTTCGCACAGAGTAATCTGGAGGTGCCTGTGGGACAAACTAGGGAGGACCAATCACTGTGCGTGTGGAAGAGAAGTGCTAAAGCTCTAAATTTAAAATAAGTGGAGGTTTTGGCATGGACGAACAAACCATGGAGAGGGTGTATGTACAGTGAGAACCTCATGATCCTGGAGAAAGGGGCACAGAAAGGGTCATCAGTTAAAAACATTGAGGAGGAACAGTGAGGGAGCAGCAGGAGAACCAGACAGTGGGAATCTCAGGGAGCCAAGAATAATGTGGCAAAAAGTTTGAGACAAGACATATGGAAGAGGCCAAGGTCTTGGGGACCCAAGAGGTCACAGGAGAGAAACAAGGTCTGTAAAACCACAGGCAGAAGCCCAAAGGTGCCTCGGCAGGGCGAGGCAGGAGACAGAATCACTAGTGTGGAGACTGTGGCTCCTCTCTGATGGGGAAGGAAAGAACTGACAGTGGCTGGGATTTTTAGCAGCAGGTGGGTGGAGAGAAGGGGGTGCCTTCAGAATGTGGATGACTGGTGGGGTTCCAGGGAGGCGCCGGAGCTTGTGGGGTGCCTGCAGAGCGGGTGGCAGGAGAAGCTGAGTCATGGAGGAGGTAAGCAGACATGCAAGTGTGGAAATAGCAAAGAGCTAAGAGGTGAGAAGATACAGAGGGTCTGGGCTAGCAAGGAGGCAGCAGAACCATCTACTTCTCTCGCGCTGTTTTCTTGGTGGATCCAGAAGCTGGGTCATTTGCTACGGTGAGAAGTATTGCTATGATCTGCATGTATGCATTTCTGCAAAGTTCATATGCTGAAGCCTGATCACCTTGGCGATAGTCATGAAGTGGGGGTTTCAAGGTGATTAGGTCATGAGGACTCTGCCCTCACAAAAGGGATTAGCGCCCTTGTAAAAGGGCTAGAGGCACATGACATGCCCTTCTGTCTCTTCTTCCATATGAGGACACAGCATTCCTCTCTCTCCTCTCCCTCCACCATGTGAGGACCCAGAAGCAAGGCAGCACCTTAAAAGCAGACCGCAGTCCTCACCAGACACTAAACATGCTGCCACCTTGCTCCTGGACTTCCTAGTCTCCAGAACTGTGAGAAATACATTGCTATTGTTTATAAATTACCTGGTCTGTGGTATTCTGTTATAGCAGCAGGAATGGACCAAGACAGGCATGAATGGAGGTAGTGTAAAGAGACATGTCAGGTTCTTGTAACAGCCGCTACAGGGAAAGCGAGCTGATGAGGAGGAAGGAAAATGTGCTGAGCCCATAGAAGAAAGCAGGACAGATACAAGGCTGTGCGTGCGTGCGTGTGCGTGCGTGCGTGTGTGTGTGTAATTAGAGAGGACAGGGAGAGAGACAGAGAGAAGATAAGTCGATAAAAGAATGGATGGATGAATGCATAGATAGATGGTAGCTATGGAGACATCAATATGAAAATACACTAAAATGTGGAAATATGGAATCATCGCTGTCTCAGGGGGTGGGATCATGAGTTTTTAATTTCAGTCTTCAATAATGTTTTGTAATTCCCAAATCTCCTCCAAAGGGGATATTTTATTAGTGAGATAAAACAGTCCAATTCTATGTTTAGAGATAATTGGGCACAAAACCAAAACAAAATTCTGAGCAGTTCTGAGTGTCCAACAGAGACTGAAACTGTGCGTCTGTAGTGGAGCCAGCCAGCAAGTTTATGTGGCCTTGTCCAGCTCCATCAGCAGCCCAGCAGCAATGAGCTTGGAATAATCACCACGCCAAGGCTGTGCATCGCTGAAACACTCGGTTCCTGTCCAGAGCTCTGTCACACGCTTCGTGTACGTCACCCCGCCACCTTCCAAGGCTCGCATTGTTATCACGCCATTTCTCGGGTGAGAAAGATGAGTATTGGGTTAATGAACTCCCTTGGGATTTCACAGCCGTTCAAAAGTGGAGTCAAGTTGGCCTCACCCCAGCCCCACGCATATCCTTAGCCCCATCTGAGCAGTGAAGGACTCAGACCTGGGTAACTGGGTGATGCTGAGAGAAGGACTTAACCTGTAAGAAGGAGAGGTCAGGCTGAAGACCCAGTAGGGCCAAAAGAGACACAGATTTTCAGAGGATCCCTCTGACTTCAGAAGTGAATGGAAATAGTTCCTTTTGATAGCAACAGGAGGCAGCTAAATGCCTAGACAGACGGGGCAAGTACCCAGTGAAACCCCATCTCCAAGCTGAAGACAACTGAAAGCCTGAAAGACAAGTTTTAAGTTAAATCCTCTGACAGGATTGAGAACTTGCCTTCCTTCTGATGGATCCCCACCCTTCACCTAGTTTACATATACCTACCCTTTCCTAATTGGTTTTCTACACTGTCGTGCCCACCTTTGAGTGGTGTCTTCAGCTGAACCTGTTTTGCATGCTCACAAACCAATCAGCAGGCATTTCCCATCCTGTGCCTATGAAGACCCCAGACTCACTTGGTAGATGGGGAGGGGGTCAGACTTTGAGGAGACGGACTTCAGAGAAGAGGCAATTGGACTTCAGGAAAGATGGCCTGCCCTTCCTGTCCCCTCTCCAGCTCCACTCTCTACTGAGAGCCATATTCATCACTTGAGAAAATTCTCCAGCTTCACCATCCTTCAATTGTCTGTGCCACCAACCCGACCTCATTCTTCTTGGACGCCAGACAAGGGCTAGGGACCTATGGAGTATGGGTACCCAGAAAGGCTGTGACACGGGCCCTTTGCCGTCGCTGACAGAGAGCAACTGCTCTGGGCACTGCCACAAAGGGCCAGCTGAGCTGCTAACACACTGCCATCTGCAGACTGTGGAGCTAGGACAGCACCGGAACACCCCCTCTGGAGCTTCGGGGTCTCAGGCAACCCCACCGAGGTGCCACTGCAGGCCCCACACAGAGCTTGCTCCTGCTGGCGCCCAGCACAGCTGACTGGATCCCTCACCAGCTTGTTCACACACTCCCTCCCACAAGGGGTTAAGCGCATGGACTGAATCAACAGGGGACCCCTGTGGTGTGTCCAGCAAAGGAGCCAAGAAGAATCCTGCATCACTTTAACTTCAGCCTTAGTATCATCCTTCTGCATTCAGCTACCTGCTGATAAAAAACAGAGGGTGTACATAGTGACTTGAGGGAATATTCAACTATGTTCAGCGCTACAGAAATCCGGTGCAAATATCCCTTGTATTAGTGCCTTCTGACTGAGGAAGAATCAGTGGTTAGAGCCCATTCCTAAACGCTAAGATAATGCTAAGAAGATCAAAAAGGGAAATAATTCTTATACATGGTTAACTGCTCTCAAGTGAGAAGTAAACTCTGACCTTTTTTTCCTCTTACCAAAATTCATATCTAAGGCACTTGAGGAGTCACACCCTAAAAACCGTAACATCTCATTTCGATGGGTTTTTTTCTTAACCCGATATGATGTGGCTCGCTCTCCAGCCTCACTCTGATACAGCATCACATGGCACACAGGAGGCCCTGAAGGAAATCAAACCATGTTATCCCAAAATATATTTCTTTGACATATTTCAAAATGGCTGCCACAGGACTAACAGATTGAAATATCCCTTACAAAGCCATCTTTTGTGGGGAGAATTTTCACTGGAGAGCATCTCCATTCCTGCAGCCAGGTCTTCCCTTTATGGCCTTTCCTGGGTCTAGGAGAGATTAACTGAGAGCCTGACACCTTAAAGGTCTGAGAAGAGACATTCACCATCTATTCTCTCTGAGGGCGGCCACCTATGAGCCTTCCTCTACATAACAAAAGCCTTGGCCCCACAACCCCCTTATCTTAACTCAGGCATTCCTTTCCCCAGGACTTCAAGTCTTTAGATAACAGCTTAACTCTCAACCAACTGTCAACCAAGAAATCTCTAAAACCCACCTATAACTTGCAAGCCCCAATGTCCCTCCTTTTGTGGCAGAACCTATGTGTACCTTCCAGGTACTGACGATTTTATCTGCAATTCATGCATGGAACCAAACTGTAAAACCAAACTAACTGAATGGCCTCAGGTACTCTTGCTCAAGACCTCCTGAGTTTGTGTAACCCAGGCCATGGTCACTCCTACTGGCTAAGAATAAACCTCTTTAAATGTATTTTGGCAGAATTTGGTTTTCTTATAATCATGAGGCTAACATCTTACCAGAAACAAAGATGACAAATACAACCAAAGAAAAATCACATGAATTATAACTGCATGATGCAATAGAAACAGTTGGAGCCATAATTCCATCAAAACATAAATATGTCCTTAATAAAAATATATCACAAATATAAATATATATATGTAGAAGTATAAATAGAGGCCATAAACCTTTCCTGGAAATAGTCAACAGCAAGTTGAGCATTAGCTTAGATGAAACCCTTAATCTTTTCCAATTTATGGCTTCAAAAAACAAGGGAAGATTTGCAGTTTCCTAGACCACTGAGTTGTACCCTAAAAGGAGGGTAAATCTGTATTTTTGTACTGCAACAATGAAAATATTTCTTCACGCTGATTTATTCTATCTCCAGAATACAGGAAATTGAAAATGAATGATGTGGGGCAGAAAAGGGGGAGTCAGACAGCCTGAAGTTTTAAGTCCTGCTTTCCTCCTCTTTAAAATAAGGATAACATGAGTATACACCTTAGTGGATTATTTTGAGTACCAAGTAAAACTGAAACTGCCTTTGCAAAAATTACAACAGGGACAAAAATTATGACAGTGAAAGAGTTCTGACCTAACTGCCTCCATCTTGTTTCCAACCTCCAACCTGCCTTCGTTCATCCCTGGGAGTAGGCAGAACTAACTTTGGGAGAAACTTAGTTTAGAGTTTAACTTTAAAATAAGGTGGATAACAGACCTTTCCCAAAACAAACTCCCTTCTTGCCTGGAGACAAGACTGCCTTTGTAAAACTAACACATTCACCACAAGATTAGAAAGTAGGGTTTAGGAGTCATGCAGAAAGAAGCCAAAAGATTCTGAACCTCCCAATTGCTCTTACGGATAACGTCACTATTGTAAAACCTAAGATTGATGTTCAAGATATTTTTCAAACCCTGCATTCTAATGCATCAGGTGGCACCATTCATACCGGTAATCTGACTCAACCAGTTCAGCAATCCCACCCAGGAACAGAAGAAAGCAAGAAGAATCCACTTCAATCACCTATGATCTCATCTCCAAGCTGACCAATCAGCACTCCCCACTCTCTGGTCCCCTAACCGCCAAAGTATCCCTTGAAAACTCCAGACTCTGAGTTTTCAGGGAGACTGATCTGAGTAATAAAACTCCAGTCTCCCATTTAGCTGGCTCTGCATGAGTTAAACTCTCTATGCAATTCCTCTATCTTGATATATTGGCTGTACCGGGGCAGCAGACAAAATGAACCCACTGGGCGGTTATGGTTACGTCAGATCTTTTTCACTGTCACAATTTTTGCAAAGGCAGCTTCAGAACTATGCATGTAAAGTTCTCAATACATCGAATAAATGTTGGCCAAAATATTTTTTAAACAGGAAGCATGTAGAAACTGAGAAGGAATAAACCGCAGTGTTTGAATATTTAGGTAAGTTCCTTTTTTCAAGGCTCATGGAAAATTTGGGAAGAAGCTTGGAAAAGTACTCAATCAGATCATGACTGTAATGTTTATTCGGACTAATAAACTGCTTGAATGTTAAAACAATAAATCCCAAATGCAAAGAACACCAGGAAAAATACCATTATGAGGTCGGCCATAGCTATTTCTTGCAATCTACAGAAGATGTACTATAAATATAATATTCAAAGTTTGATGACTTCAAATTTTTTAATTTGTGGTAAATAAAGGTGTTTTTCTTTTCTTTTCTTTTCTTTTTCTTTTTTCCTGAGACGGAGTCTTACTCTGTCGCCCAGGCTGGAGCGTAGTGGCACAATCTCGGCTCACTGCAAGCTCCGCCTCCCGGGTTCACGCCATTCTCCTGCTTCAGCCTCCTGAGTAGCTGGGACTACAGGTGCCCACCACCTCGCCCGGCTAGTTTTTTGCATTCTTTAGTAGAGACAGGGTTTCACCGTGTTAGCCAGGATGGTCTTGATCTCCTGACCTTGTGATCCGCCCGTCTCGTCTCGGCCTCCCAAAGTACTGAGATTACAGGCATGAGTCACCGCGCCCGGCCAATAAAGGTGCTCTTAAAAATGGGTTTGGCCGGCTGGGTGTGGTGGCTCAAGCCTGTAATCCCAGCACTTTGGGAGGCCGAGACAGGCGGATCACAAGGTCAGGAGATCGAGACCATCCTGGCTAACATGGTGAAACCCTGTCTCTACTAAAGAATACAAAAAACTAGCCGGACGAGGTGGCGGGCGCCTGTAGTCCCAGCTACTGGGGAGGCTGAGGCAGGAGAATGGTGTAAACCCAGGAGGCAGAGCTTGCAGTGAGCTGAGATCCGGCCATTGCACTCCAGCCCGGTGACAGAGGGAGACTCCGTCTCAAAAAAAAAAAAAAAAAAAAAAAAAAAAAAAAATGGGTTTGGCCAAGTGCAGTAGCTCACATCTGTAATGCCAGCACTTTGGGAGGCCGAGGCAGGAGGCCTGCTTGAGGCCAGGAGTTTGTGACCATTCTGAGCAACATAGTGAGACTCCGTCTCTCCAAAAAATAAATTAAAAAAAAAAAAAAATAGCCAGCCGAGGTGGCACACACCTGTAGTCCCAGCTCCTGGGTAAGCTGATTTAAGAGGAGCATGTGAGACCAGGAAGGCTGCATATCTGTGATCTGTGACTGTATCACTGCACTCCAGCCTGGGTGACAGAGTGAGACCTTACCTGAAAAAAGGCAAGGGAGGTTCAATTTAATTGATCTTTGTAAATTATTTGTTTGTTGGTTTTTGGTTTTGGTTTTAGTTTTGCCTTTTTTGGAGACAGGGTCTCACTTCCATTGCCCATGCTGGAGTACAATGGCACAATCACGGCTCACTGTAGCCTTGATTTCCTGGGGTTACGTTATCCTCCCACCTCACTCTCCCGAGTAGCTAAGACTGTCACCATGCCCTGCCTAGCAATTATTTTTAAGTAAGTATATTCCTTTCTCTGATTATAACATAATTTCTGTTTATCATAGAATGTTTATAAAAAATAAAGCAAACAAAACCCCCACTATCTTGAGATAAGTATTGTGAATATTTTGGTGAATTGATTTACAAGTTTGTGTTGCACATACGGGTTAATTTAATATAGTAGAGATCATGCTTATATTGAATTTTGTGCTGCATGCTTCACATTAGGTAAAATTTCACGCTGAACATCTTTCCACATTCAAAATTCTTTAATAGTCACTTCATTATGTGCAAATCTACTGTCTGATATATCATAATTTATTTAACCCACCTCTCTCTTTTAACTATTGTAAATAACATAATGATGAACACCTCCACAGACATAAAGGCAAGCTTCCACATTATTATTCTGTAGGACGCACACTGGGGGTGAATGCACATTTTATGGCTATGAGCACATGGAAAAACCCTCGGTTTCTGCATACCTGTGTACTTGTACCTGTTGGTGCCTGTATACCTGAACAGCCTCACAACTCAGGCACCTGCTAGTCAGCCAGACAGACCAAAGAGGCAGCTCATCTTTGTTTTCATTTACATTTTTTATTTCTAAGCACAAGTCATCTGCATCACTGTTTTGTTCAGGGTTGGAGTTATTCTTATCATAGCACTCTTTTTATATTATGGTTATTAAACCTCTGACTAGCATATTTGGGCAAGTTAGTTTTCCATTTCTGTTATTTGCCTCTCATCTCTTCGTGGCTTTGGGACATGCATGTTTGAACAGCCATCAGATACGGATGCATATTTTCACAGCGGTCAGATAGCGCTTGCCTCCTCTGTCAGGCTGCGTGGTACAGGGGACAGCCCAGAGCTGAGCTTTGTCACTCTCAGCAGAACTCACCTACCTGGGCTTCCGCCTCCGCACCCGTGAAAAAGGGAGCCAGTTGTCATCTCTCATTTCCCTCCAGCTCCGGAAAGATAAATTGTCTAGGGACTCAGTGCAAGGCAAACTCAGTTCATCCTTCCCAAACTTCACAAATAGCAAATGTTGCCAATAAAGATTAGTTAACACATAAAATCTGAGTCTCTCAGAAAACCTGAGCGGCATGATTTGTTTGCTGCAAACTTATGATTTTTCCTTAAGTACCTTACACAGGGCTAACCTTTGTTCATTTCACTCTGACTATCCTAGAACACAGGTCTTCAGTCCCTGGGCTGTGGACTGGGACCAGCCCATGGCCTGTTAGGAACTGGGCCACACAGCAGCAGGAGAGCTGCAGGGGAGTGAGCTTGACCGCCTGAGCCTGGCCTCCTGGCAGATCAGCGGCAGCATTAGATTCTCATAGGAGCGCAAACCCTATTGTGAACTGCACGTGTAAGGGATCTGGGTTGCACACTCCTTATGAGAGTCAAATGCCTGATGCTCTGAGGTGGAATAGTTTCATCCCGAAACCATACCCCTCCCCCAATACCCCATCTGTGGAAAAAATTGTCTTCCACGAAACCGGTCCCTGGTGCCAAAAAGATTGGGGACCCCTGTCCTAAAATGCAGGATTAAAATAAAAAATTCTTGTCTGAGTTTTGAGATCCTTGTTGATCTAAGTCCCAGCAAACGATGTTTCAAACAGAGACTGAAACAGCAATAATGATGCTTTACCTCGTAGCTCCATCTGTCTCAGAGTGGAAAGTAGCACCCTTCCTTTCTGTATTTAGGAAGAAGGGAAACGCAATTCACTATTTGGGGAACTTCCAGTCTTTATTATGTTCTTCAGCTTTTTCTTTTTTTTTTTTGAGACGGAGTCTCGCTCTGTCCCCCTGGCTGGAGTACAGTGGCGCGATCTCGGCTCACTGCAAGCTCCGCCTCCCGGGTTCCCGCCATTCTCCTGCCTCAACCTCCTGAGTAGCTGGGACCACAGGCACCCGCCACCGCGCCCGGCTAATTTTTTGTATTTTTAGTAAAGACGGGGTTTCACCGTGTTAGCCAGGATGGTCTCAATCTCCTGACCTTGTGATCCGCCCGCCTCGGCCTCCCAAAGTGCTGGGATTACAGGCGTGAGCCACCGAACCAATTCCCACTCCATTCATCTTAACTCACACCAGAAGCGACCAGTTTCTCGTGAGCAGGAGACGACCGTAGGACCCGCAGCGTGGGCTTCATTAGGGGTTGGCCCTTTGTCTCCTGAGGAGAGGTTTATCTTTAGTGTTTTATTTAATGGAATATTCTTCACCTTCGAGCGGTATCAAATGGTGAGTGGCTTCTCTTTACCGGTGTTCAGATTATTTCAGAGAAAACTGGTGATCAATGGTTGATAATTCTCTGACTTGAATCCTAACTGCCAAATGCAATCCAAAGTTATTCTGACAACGAAATACTAACATACTAATACTCACTTGCCCTAGTTTAGTAACAGAGCCCTGTATGATCTAAATCTATGGATGGATGTTAGGCGACAAGCTAGCCACCCCACATGCTCAAGTGTGGGTAAAATTGTGTTTATTTTCTAAACATAGTGAGCTGAAGACCAGAAAAGGGAGTATTAGTGAGATCATGGTATGTCTCAGACACTGTGTTAGGTGCTTTATACAGGTGGCCTCGTTAAATTCTCACAGCAAACATGAGAAGCAGAAGTGTCATCTCTAGTTCATAGGTAACTGAATTTCAAAGGGTTTTATTCACTTAATGAAACTGCCTTTGGAAAAATTATGACAGAAAAGTCTGACATAGAAAAATTATGACAGTGAAAGAACTCTGACCTAACTGACTCCATTTTGCTTCTCAGTTTCAAGTTGCCCTTGGTTCATTCCTGGGCCCAACCATAAGTAACTGTGGGAAGAATTCAGCTTAGGGTTCAACTGTGAAACAAAGAAGATAACAGCCCCTCCCCAAAACAAACCCCGTCCTTACTTGGAGACCAGACTGCCTTCGTTAAACTAACAAATTAGCCACAAGATTAGAATTTATGGCTAGGGAGCCCTGCAGCCAGAGGCCACAAGGTTCCAAACTTGCCCAGTCGCTCCTATGGATAACTTACCATTGTAACACCTGAAACTGATGTTTGTGACATTTTTCAGACTGTGCACTGTGATGGACCAGCTGGTACCACCCAGACCAGTAAACTGGCTCAACTATTTATGTGATCCCACTCAGGAATGAAAAACAAGAAGAAGACAGTTTTGGTCCCTATGATTTCATCCCCGACTTGACCAGTCAGCATTCCCCAGCCCCTTGCCCACCAAACTATCTCTAAAAAACCCCAGCCTTCGAATTTTTCAATTTTAGGAGGAGGCTGATTTGAGGAAATAATAAAACTCTTGTCTCCCGTCTAGCAGGCTCTATGTGCATTAAATTCTTTCTCTACTGCAATTCCCTTATCTCAATAAATCAGCTCTATCTAGGCAGCAGTCAAGAACTCGATGGGAGCTTACATTAAGTTATGGCCCTAATATGTACACGCTCCAGCCCATACACATCTGTCTGATTCCAAAGAATGCCGCTGACTATGGAAATAGTCATAGTTCCTGCAATCAACTGGATATCTGGAGGATCCCAGTGCTGCCACACGTTCATCTGCATGTACATTTCCCTTCTGATGGTCAGGCCTTCTGTCAGCTGCTGCTGCCTGAGGTGTACATTTTAAAGGGATTCCTCCATCATTCCTGACAGTGCTGCCGTATTATTTGCATGAGGTTTCCTGTCCAGCATTTGCAGGCTTTGTGTAGGTGCTCACACATCTGTGAGGTAATGTTGATTTCCTCATGCATGGTGATTGACATCTGAATGGAAATTGGCCATTTTGATTGCAAACATTCTGGAACTGCTATGTTGCCAGTTGAAATGGAACACTCAGAACCAGAATTCAATAACAAAGAAAGTCACGGGATACCCATTTGGACGACAGGTCATAGATGAGAATCACCACAGTAAAATACATTGATCAAATTGCTCCTACAAGCAACTCCATTTCAGTCCCTGGAATTTGTTTTCACTTTCCCATTCAGCCACATGAATACAGAGGCTACGTCCACTCTATTTTGTTCTTGAGACCCAGGGGTGAAGATCGTGCCTTCAGATGCCTGCAATGGCTCAGGAAGGGGCCTGGGAGGCTGTTGGAGGCAGCCATGGGACCACTGTCAATGGTTCAAGTCGTGCACTATTCTTTAGCTTGTTGAAGTTTCACTTTCTGTTTGAAAAATGAAACCAATGGTTTATTTAAAACAAGTTAAGGCCAGGCACAGTGGCTCATGCCTGTAATCCCAGCACTTTGGGAGGCCGAGGCAGGTGGATCACTTGGGGTCAGGAGTTTGAGACCAGCCTGGCCAGCGTGGTGAAACTCCATCTCTATTAAAATACAAAAACTAGCCGGGCGTGGTGGGGAGCACCTTTAATCCCAGCTACTTAGAAGGCTGAGGCAGGACAATCGCTTAAACCTGGGAGGCAGAGGTTGCAAGATCGTGCCGCGGCACTCCAGTCTAGGCGATGTCCCCACCCAAAAAAAAAAAAAAAATAGTTAAGTCTCATGATGATGGCAAATGGAAAGCTGAAAATCTTGAGACTCTTTTCAACAAACTTGACTGAAATATCCCGTTTTCCAAACCGATTCACCTGGTAGTCTGAATAGACAGTAGAAAGAAGAAGATGGAAATGAGGAAGAAATACATGTTCTTTGTCAAGAAAGGGGTAGTTTATTAGCATAATCCAGCGCCTTCCTGGAGAGAAAGCACCACCCACCATGGGCGCCAGCCTGCACCGGGCCACGCGTGGGGAGGCCCACACAGACAGCTACATTGTAAAAGCATCTTGTTGCCAGTATTGTTAGGAATCAGGGAGGAATCCCTTTAAAAGGCACACTTCAGGGAGTGGCCACTAACAGAAGGCCTGAGCATCAGAAGGGAAAATGGGGCCGGGCGCGGTGGCTCACACCTGTAATTCCAGCACTTTGGGAGGCTGAGGTGGGTGGATCACAAGGTCAGGAGTTTGAGACCAGCCTGGCCAACATGGTGAAACCCTGTCTCTACTAAAAATACAAATATTAGCCAGACATGGTGGCGGGCATCTGTAATCCCAGCTACTCAGGAGGCTGAGGCAGGAGAATTGCTTGAACCCGGGAGGCGGAGCTTGCAGTGAGCCGATACTGTGCCACTGCACTCCAGCCTGGGCGACAGAGCAAGACTCATCTCGAAAAAGAAAAAAGAAAAAGGGAAAATATACATGTAAATGTGGTGGCACTAGGATCCTCTAGATACTCAGTTGATTAGGACAACTATGGCTATTTCCATAGCAACCAAATGTGTGTAATAAACAGTTTTGTTACATTGTAGTTAAAACCACCCAATCTCAGATGGTGAGGGATTTCTGAAACCCCAAGTCAATTTCCTCGTTTCTCTCCTCTAAGCTTCTATATATAGAGGATAAATACATCAGAGTTAATAGTTGCCTAATTTAGAATGAAAAGCAACTGGCAACTGCCCAAAATGCTTTGACAGTAAGGACTATTCCCAAATCTGGCGAAAGTCCAGGCCTGTTTATCATACAGAGAACCACCACCACACAGCAGCCAGGTTCTGTGGGATATGTTGGGGAAAGCGCTCAGGATACAGACAACCTGGGTTGGAGATCTGGTTTTGCCTCTTCTGGTCACAACTCTTGTGAGCCTCAGTTTCCCCACCTGCAAAGTGAGACAGAACCTGCTCGGTGCACCACAAAGAGCTGTTATGATGTTAAAGCGAAATGCCAAGTGCCCACATCCAGAAATGATAGTGAATTATAAAAATATTTGTTTGGTTTGGGGGGGCAAGGGGTTCTGAGACAGGGTCTCGCTCTGTCACCCAGACTGAAGTGCAGTAGCGTGCGCCCATGGCTCACCGCATCCTCAACCTCCTAGGCTCAAACGACCCTCCTACCTCAGACTCCCAAGTAGCTGGGACCACAGGCTTGCATCAGTATGCCTGGCTAATTTTTAAATTACTTGTAGAGGTGTGGGGGTCTCCTTATGTTGCCCAGGCTGGTCCCGAACTCCTGGACTCAAGTGATCCTCCCACTTTGGACTCCCAAAATGTTGGGATGACAGGTTTGAGCCACTGTGCCCACCCAAGAATAAAAAAAAAATTAAAAGAAATATTTCCTCACTGACAATTAGTGTAGGTAAAAACAGGCAAACTGAGTAGTCTGAGATAGTCACAGTGAAGGAGACTCACGATTCCTGATCCCAGTTGAATTCTCAACACTGATATGCTCAAGAGAAAACTATGACATACCTACATACATGCACATGCCTACACATACACATACATACAAACCCACACGCAAAGCACATA
>NC_045439.1:161281495-161302911 GCF_002776525.5 Piliocolobus tephrosceles
CCACATACCTGCGCATGCCTACACATACACATACATACAAACCCACATGCAAAGCACATACCCACATACATGCACATGCCTACACATACACACAGGCATACAAACCCACACGCAAAGCACATGTACATGCACACACACACACAATTCTTTGCCTCCCCTTATTTGCAAACCCTTCAGTATCTAACACACTTGGCATCTAAGAGCTAAGTCAAATTAAAGTTTCCTTTAATTCTCAGCACCTGTATGCCAGACCCCTGGGACATGTCTGCACCGGGCGTCCCTTTTCATCACCATATTCACTCGTCAGCCAGGGAACATTTACGAGGTGCTTGGGGAACGCAGACAAAAGCAGCACCTCTGGCCTCTGGAGTGGAGCACAGTAGTGTGCAGGGAAAGGCTTACACGCACAAGAGCAAAAAGGGGTTTCAGGCAGGGCGAGGGAAATGCATATGGGACGCAGAGAAGACGAGAGTGGGGATGGGAGGGGGTCTCGCAATGAAGAGAGGGGATACCCAAGGAGATGCAGGAGCTCATCCCACCAGAAACAGCCTGGCTAAGCAGGGGGAAAGCAAGCCAGGATGTGAACCTGGACCTGCATGGAACAGCATCCTTCCAGCTCTCAGGAATTTGGCTGTATGAGTGCTAAGCTCTTAGTATGGTTGTTATGCGTGACGTGTAGCTCTGATTGCCACAAACCACGGGAAAAAAATGTTGTATTATATAACAGACACTGAGTATTCAATTAAACTCAGCCGAGATAGTCAGATTAAAATATAACCCACGGATGACTCATCTGCACTGTACTTCCTAACTTTCCTCAGATGCCGTCTTTAATAATCATCAAAACACAATCCCTCTGAATGAACGGAGGCTTTAGAACCTGTGCAGTGCATACAAAGGAAGGATGTTTACCAGAAATATATCTTCCCAGCTGATCTATACTTATCCTCTTTCATCTTTATCCACATTTCATACAAAGAAAATAGGCATTGCTGTTACCATAGAAAAGCATGAATGTTACAATTCTCAAAGATTCTAGGCTTTCAAAGATAGCTCTAAAAGAATCCTGACAGGATATAAAGTGTCAACTCTCTACTGGGTTGGGCAGAAAAGAAGATTTATCCAAGGGGTAAGTAAGCGCAGTCATCCTCCCCTTGCATCCATAGACACAGCCAACCACGACTTCCTCACTGGGTTACACTGCCCGGTTCACAGCCAGGGGCATTTCCACAGCTGTTACACCTGCATCAGGAAACAAACGGCCTTATTTTTAGCTTTCAATGGTTTGCGTAAAACCCCACAACAATTAGGCCTCATTACCGTGTGTGGCTCCATGCCGAGGTGCCCCTGCACAGATGAACAGGGGGAGCCTTGGCCTTAGAAAAAAGGTGCCCACAACCCCCATCCTCGCACGCACAGCTCGCCCCAGCAATCACAAGAGAAAGGCCCTTCTAGTGCACAGTGCACAGGAGTATGTTTCAGGGCAGTGTCACTACAACTCCAACCCAAATCAGGTCAGGAAAGGAAAACACACTGACATGAGGACAGGAAAAGCATTACCAGGAACACAGGCAACTCCAACAGACCCAGCACATCGTTTAGTGTTAGCATTCTTCATTTGCTTTACAGTCGCATTTTGTTTTTGTTTTGTGTTTTTTTTTTGAGATGGAGTCTCACTCTGTCGCCCAGGCTGGAGTGCAGTGGCCAGATCTCAGCTCACTGCAAGCTCCGCCTCCCAGGTTCACGCCATTCTCCTGCCTCAGCCTCCCGAGTATCCGGGACTACAGGCGCCAGCCACCTCGCCCGGCTAGTTTTTTTGTATTTTTTAGTAGAGACGGGGTTTCACCGTGTTAGCCAGGATGGTCTCGATCTCGTGACCTCGTGATCCACCCGTCTCGGCCTCCCAAAGTGCTGGGATTACAAGCTTGAGCCACCGTGCCTGGCCCTCAGTTGTTTTATAGTAATTATAGCTTTACAAGATGTTGCAAATGTTCGAAAGCCCAGGATGGTTCCACACACCCCATGCCCAGTGTTCCCCAAGGCTGTCATCTGGCATAATTCTAGTACAATATCAAAAACCAGGGGATAGTCATTGGTACATTCCACAGACCACATTCAGGTTTCAGTAGCTTTACATATAAGCGTGTGTGTGTGTGTGTTTCTGTGTGTAGATCTGTGCGATCCTATCACATGTACAGGTTTGTGCAACCACCACAATTGAGATACAGAACCAATCAGAATCGTTCACTGTGACAGGTCTCCCTCGTGACCCCCTTCAGGGCTACATCAGCCTCCCTCCTCTCTAATCCCAACCCTGGCAACGACTGATGTATTCAACTTTTCAATTGTGCTATTTTTATGAACATTATATGATTTTCTATCTAATAGCTCTACAAATGACTAAACGTGGGGTGCTGAAATCTCCACCTCTAATGGTGAATTTGTTTCCCCTTTAAGCTATTAGTTTTGGTGTCACGAAGTTCATGGTTTTGGTGCATGCGTATTCAGGACTGCTACATCTAATTGCTACACTGATGTTTTAAATTGTGATGCGATGTCCTTCTTTTCATTGCTCTTTAATCTCCATCATCTGACATAGTCATGCCTGCTTTTTTAAAAGTTAGTGCCTGTATATCTTTTTTCATCACCTGACTTTCAACTTACCCGTGCTGTCACGTTTAATGTGAGTTTATCGGAAAGCATGCAATGAATTTGCATCCTAGTTTTTATTCATTCTGAAAAACCCTGTCTTTAAATTGCTATGTTTAGACCTTTTATATTTAAAATAGATATTGACAGGTCAAGGCTAAAGCCTGCCAATTTATTTCTTGTTTTCTGTTTGTTCTGTTTTCTATACCTCTGTTCATTTTTCCTCTTGCATTCTTACAGATTACATGAACATCTTTTGGAAGTCCATTTTAATTTATCTATAGTGTTTTCCAATGTATATTTTTGCATGATTTTTAGCTATTATTTTAAGTTTTAACGTATATGTAAGTCATACATCAGAGCCTATTGGTATCAGCATTTTAACACTTTGAGCAAAATTTAAAAACTTGTCCTCTATTAAGTCTTTATTCTCCCATCTTTTAAAATAGAAATGACTTCAGAATTTCCTTTATGTGTTTTTAATAGAGACAGGGTCTCACTCTATTGCCCAGGTGGCAGTGCAGTGGTGATCATAGCTCCCTATAACCTCAGACTCCGGGACTCAAACGACCCTCACCTCAGCCTCCTGAGTAGCTGGGGACTGATTACAGGCATGTGCCACCATACCCAGCTCATTGTTTTTTAAATTTTTTAGACATGGGGTCTTGCTATGTTGCCCAGGCCTCCTCTACATTCACTGAGCACTACATCAGATAGTAACGTTAATTTTTGTCTCAATCTTCAAACAGAAGTTTTTAAAACTCTTGAGGAGAGGGGCAGCCTACTGTATTTATCACTCATGTCCTCATCCCATTGTTCTGTCTTCCTTCATGGTTGTCAACCCTCTTTTGTCAGCATTTCCTTCATGTCTAAGAGAACTTATTTTAGACATGCTTTCTAGGTAGGTCTACTGAGAACACATTCTCTTACATTTCCCTTCATCTTAGAATATCTTGAAGGGAATATCCTTAGAATATCCCGAAAGATATTTTTGCTGGCTATAAAATTCAGAGTTGATATTTCTTTCCTTTCAGCACTTGCCAAATTGGGGGAAATTTCCAGCTATTATACCTTGGATTTTTTTTCAGGCCCATACTCCTTTCTTCTAGGTGTCTGGTGATACAGATGTCTTTGTTTCTAGGTCAAGGTGGAGTTTAGCTCCCGACTGGACTTTACCGACACTATCCCACTGGGAGAACTGGATGGAAGATCAATTTGTACTAAGGCCTGTCAGCATGCGCTTGACAGGAGAGGGATGGAGGATCAGCTCCCTGGTCAGCTGGTCAACACCGCCTGACAGGGGAATCTGAATTTTGATGCTGTTTCTGCTGTGCTAGTGACAGGTGGATGATTAGTTCCCGGTTCAGCCCCAGGGAACTATGGGAGTGAGAGGGAGATGCAACGTTTCTGTTGGTGTTTGGCTGGACCAGGGCAGGTGTTGTCAAGAATGTCTTCCGTTCTGTTGGGGCGCCCTTTTGGGTGTTTGCCTGGGAACTGGGCTTTGGTTGGAGTTCTCCATCAGTGCTTCCAGGATGCAGCCTTCTCCAGCACCACATCTGGAAAACACAGGAGACAACAAAAATCCCGGGAAACCACCACCATGGCGGTCTTCCGTTCTGAGGTCTTATTCTTCCACCTGTCAGAATCCTCCCATGTTTTGTTGTACCACGTTCAGGGTGTTTCAGTTGTGGAAGGGGCATGGCAAGAAGAAGAATATGCCATGTTGGCCAGAATTGTAAGTCTCATCTTTATTTACAATTTCAATCAATCTTGATTGTGTATGTTTTGTGGTGGGAAGAAATCATTTTTCTGTATATTAAAATCCATTTTTTTAGTATTTATTTTTAATGATTATGGGTACCTCATAGTTGCATATATTTATGGGGTACATGTTATGTTCTGATACAGTCATACAGTGTGTAACGATGAAACCAGGGTAATGGGGTACCCATCACCTCAAGCCCTTATCATTTCTTTGGTGTTTTTTTTTGTTTTTTGTTTTTAGATGGAGTTTCGCTCTTGCTGCCCAGGCTGGAGTGTGATGGCGCAATCTCAGCTCACCACGACCTCCGTACCTCCACCTCCTGGGTTCAAGCAATTTTCCTGCCTCAGCCTCCCAAGTAGCTGGGGTTACAGGCGTGTAACACCACGCCCAGCTAATTTTGTATTTTTAGTAGAGACGGGGTTTCTCTGTGTTGGTCAGGCTGGTCTTGAACTCCCAACCTCGGGTGATCCACCCACCTTGGCCTCCCAAAGTGCTGGGATTACAGGTGTGAGTGCCCTTATCATTTCTTTGTGTTAAGAACGGTAGGAACATTCCAATTCTACTGTTTTAGTTACTTTTTAAAAAACATTATATATATAGTATAACATATATTTTCTATATCTATTTTATATTTTAGCATTTTAATTATTATTTATATGTTATTTTAAACTATAGTCACCCTACTGTGACACCTGTCACTAGATCTTCTTCACTGTATCCATCTGTATGTTAACATGCCCACTTTATCCCTCACTCCCCATCACTCTTCCCAGCCTCACCATTCTTCTCTCTCTCTCCATGAGTTCCATTTCGGGGGAAGAAATCTTCAAGATCACAGAATTAAATCCTCTCATTTAACACATGTAAAACAAAATCATCACGCAAAATTGCAAAGGTAGCAGAGACTACCAAACTGCTATTTGTAAGGCTGGATGTAAACATAAAATTAAAGAATCAAGATTTAAAAACTAAAAGTATCTTTTAAACAGCCGTAGTAATGACAGTAGTAATAGCAAATGAACGTTTTCTTTTTGGTATTTACCCTGTGTTCCACCTAAAGTGACATTCCGTTTCCCAAGCATGACAAGAGGAGGAATAGGAAATAAAGGAGAAGAAGGAGCTCGTGTCAGGTAAAAGGAGACCATCAATGCTGATGTGGGCACTCACGTTGGAAGGGCTGGGCGCTCCTGACAAGTCATTTCATCTTACTGGGGCACCATTCCCTAATCTTCAAAATGGAAATGATAAAACCTCATCTAACTGCCGTACAGGCTTATGTGTTTTTTTTTTTTTTCTTTTAAAGTTGCTAATGAGCTACTTCATATGACAGCAATAGGAAAAACTATAAAGTTATATGGAAGAAAAAGTATAAACCTGGCTATTTATAATGGATGATGATAAAAAGCATGCATTTGTGTTGAAATGGCACATGTGGTGAGCCACCGAGACAAGTAGGTTCACAAGTATAAAACCTTTCTCAACCTCAGATAATTCACAGTAGAAACCCTCTGACCTTAGACTGTTATTTTACCAAGCACATGCACAAACACACGCACACACAGACCTGCTTTTTAGCCTGAAGCCACTGTCTAAAGGAAAGCATGCTTACATAAGCACACAAGCACCGAAAAAACGGCCTCTGTGAAACTCCTCAATAATCCAGCCAAGTGTGATGCTATTTTTAGGTTTCAGGGGAAATGAATTGTTCAGATGAAAGCATTACTCCTTCATTCTACCCAAGTACCATATTACTTATAGTCAAACCATTTTTAAGGCACCAACTGAGTAGTGTATTTCTATTACTTGGCAGATGGGAAGCAAGAACAGAATATTTTTATTGCGACTCTTTCTGAAAAGTCATTTGTCGGAGGTAATGTACTTTCCACTCACCAGCAGCATACCCAGCTTCTTGTACGCACTGAAGTCACTCAGGGTGGTGAAGCAGGGGGAGGCCGAGGGCTTCAGTGACCCTGCCGGGCTTGTCACGAGCCATTGGCCGCCTATGTGAAGCAGTTCAGAAATTAAAGGCGAACATGGAAGGATACGAAATGGTCTGCAAGCCGCTGAGAGCCTGACAGTCATTACTTGTCTTGTTAATCATGAGTGCATGTCAAATGCAGGGTAGGGCAGGAAGTAGGAAGGCAATCTAGTGCCTCTTGCCTCTTCAGGGATTCCTATGTCACCCAAAGGGCTCAGGGTATCTACGGGAATGGAGGTCTGAGGAGCCTCCTGCCTTGAAAGAGGAAGGATCTGTGCAGAAGCAACGTTCCATGGTCCTAGGACACATTTAGACAGCCAGAGTTGCTCTCAAAAGGGAAGAAGACATGTCAGGAAGACGAATCATGAAGCCAGTCACTTCACAGCCCAGGAAGCATTGAGCAAGAAGGAACAGGGCTCTCTATTTCCACTACAGCCACCTCTAGATCTGAACACTCATCTCTACCTTCTTCCAGGGAGGCAAGGGGTTATCCATCCTTTCTGAAAATGACCTCAGCCAGCACTGGAACTGGTGCCCATCCCAGTGCACACCAATTGCAGGGGTTAGGTGTTTTTGGTGTGAAAGTAACAGGACAGGGATTGACTGAGAGCACACCACTCCATAATACGTGAATATCACCTCACTTCGGCCCCGAACGCATCCTGTATTACTGTCTCTGTTCTACAGTGAAGGAAAACAGAGGGTCACGGTTGCAGGTTTTACAGCTGGGTTATGGGGCAGCCAGATTCCAGCCAAAGTCTCCAATGCCAGAGCCGGCGGAGTGAACCGCCAAACAGTGGAGCCTTCCAGGACTTGTGCGGACCACAGGTGTTGGCAGTGGAGTTTTCTTATTTCTAGTAGGATCTAGGAGTGACAAAGCCCAGGACATTTTCACCTGCCCCCTTTCATCTTAACTGCTCTAAGGCGGCCACAGGAATGCAGCGTACACGAAGAACCAGTTCAGGATGGTAAACTCTTGAAGTGTGACACAGTTCCACCCGGAGCATGTGGACTCCAAAGGCAGGGTGCTAGCGCTGGCTGTTTGAAAATGCATCAGCCCCTATAAAAGGTGTGGTTTAATCAGGTTTATTTTAAATTCTTAAATCCATAATATATTCTCTGTATTAAAAGGTGACCTCTGCTAATCATTGAGTTAAAAGAATCTAATGGTAATTCCTTCCGCTGTGGTCTCAGGCACTCATTCCCAGAGTAGGGTCTCCAGACTGCAGTATCAGCGTCACCTGGGCACTTGTTAGAAATGCACATGCTTGGGCCTCATCCCAGACCAGTTTATTCAGAAACTCTGGGGGTGGGATGCAGCCAGCTGTGTCGGAACAAGCCCTCCACGTGACTCAGAGGCATGCTCAAGCATGAGAACCTTGGGTCTGCAAATCCCATATGAAGCAGGAAGTCCAGGTGCAAGCTCAGGGCAGCAGGCCAAGGACTTGCATTTAATGCACTGTAGGGAGGGTGGCCGGAGAAATCAAACAATCCAAACGAGGTTTGAAAAAGATAATTCCAGAAACAGGAAACAAGATTCCCTGTGTAACACCCGGCATAACAGCGGTTTTAAGACCACAGTTTCTGGAGTCACCCAGACAAGAGTTAGAGTCTCAGCTTTGCTACTTCCTTATAATGCAGGCCATTCTCCATGCACCTCGGTTATCTTCCCTGTAGAAAGGGAACAGTAACAGGACCTACCTCGCAGGTTTCTTTGCAAGCAAGGAAACAAGGAATATGCCTATTCAAAATGAATGCAATTTACTTAACTTAGCAAAGTAAATTGGAATTAGGATATTTTAAGGTAAATGATGTTAGCTATTTTAGTGTCTAACGTGCTCTTAAAAATATGAAAATAATATTTGATACTATGATTGGCAGAAAGCAAATATTCTACAACTATCATTTGTAGAAGCTCTTACATGAGGCTGGGAATGCCTGCAGCCCCTGCCTAGGGCCGAACTGACTCAATCACACCAAGGCTCACTCTTCTTTTCAGAACCCTCAGCCTCATACATATGGTTTTCCCTCTATCTTGGATGTTGTTTGTGTGTTTTTTTTATCAATTGGCATGTCAGCTCTTCCTAAGAGCACGTAGTCCCTAAACACTCCCTCTTTTCTATCTTTTCTTGAGAAAGTTATTTAATCAGTGCTGTTGAAGAATCAGCGTGTACTTGACAAAATAATACACAGCTAAGATTAACTCATATGTAAATAGAGTTGCCTAATCAAGGGCAGTAAATTGTATGACCATAACATCTGAGGAAGTGAGAAGCAAAACCTCTCTACGCAAAAACTATACACATTAGGCACTCAAAATATCAAGTCCATTACTCCCAAAGGTTGTAGAGGACTATGATTTAAGAAACATAAACAAAGTTTAGATGAAAGCATGGGTGATTGATTCATAAATGAACATATTCCCTGCAGAGTACCCTTGCGTGAGAAGCGAGGCTAAGGAGATTAATCACACCATGTCGAACGCAACGAAGATGACTACGCATCCAGATAACTACTGCACCTGCCCCTCCATGACGGCAGCTGGAAAGTCCTGGTGTCAAACTGTCTGACTCCCCACAGCAAGGCTCACCGCTCTTCCATAAACAGCCCCACGGTCTGTCTGTCTGTCTGTCTGTCTCCTTCTTCTTGTTCTGTCTCCTTTCTTGGTTTATCTCTTTTCCCACCTCTCAAACCCCTGGAGTATCTGCTCTGTGACCCCCCCCCAACAGGATCCTGCCCTCTCCTTACCACAGGAATTTTCTCTCTTTAGTTTCAATGATGTCCTTCCTACTTAGGGAAGTATCTTCCTACTTAGGGAAGTATCTCCAAAATTTAGACATCTTGGATTAAGCCCTGGCTGCATGTTTGCCAAGTGTGTGGCATCCCAAAGCTGCATTTTCCTCATTTGCTTACTGGGGATTATGTTGGTATCTTCCTCATTGATGTGCTGTGAGCAGTGAATCGTATAATCTGTCCAAAGCACCTGGCACATTGTCTGCCATGGGGTAGGTGTTCAACACGTTAACATGATCATTTCACTTCCTTAATTATTGATAGTTCACACCACAACCTGCTTTTCCTTCCAAGAGGCAGTGGCCTGTAATCTTGTGAAATCTTGCGATGTCCTCATCACCTGCAGCCTCTTTCCAAGACTCTCTCTCCCTCTGCGCTCCCCTTCCCCCTCTCCATTAACTTGCACTCCCTCAATAGTCCTCCTATTGTGACATAAACATGTCCTTCTCTTTGACCTTTTCTCTTGGCTACCTACATACTGGTCCAAGACTTCCGTTCTATTTCTGCTGTCTTTCCTTTGCTACCTTTTCATTTCTTTCCATCTTCTACAACCACCATCACCTACTCCCTCTAAGAGCTCTGAGTTGTTCCACGATTCTCCTTTTGACCCTCATCCTTTCTCTCCTTTGGGTTGAATTAACCTTTTCTGTGATTCCCTTTCTCAGGATTGAGTGCCACTGTCCTTTGGCCTTCTCCTGATGCTGCACACTGCACCTGCAGTATGTGTGTCTGAATCCAGTGTCACTTCCAGAGAGGACCTGTCCTTCCCCCAAGGCACCCCCATGCTGTGCAGGAGGTCACAGTCATGATCATGGGCACAGAGCCATGCAAAGGGACCTGCGTGAGGCCACACAGCTGACTACAGGTGTGAGGTTCAGCACAGAATAGAAGGAGCACAGACTTTCTATTCAAAGGAAGACACAGTGGACTGAAGCAATGTTACACTGAGTTTTGCAATCCAATATGCTATTAGAGTTTGTACATTATATTCGGAAGGTAGGTGAGGTAAAGTTTACACTTTCATAAACTGTATTATCGTAGCCTACAGCCCCCTTCACGAGAAGTCCTAGGTGAGGTGCATATAAGTTTGAAGTACTTCCAAATGATACTTAAACTGAGTCTATGTAGGTGGACTTCTGCAAGTTTATCATAAAACCTAGTTTAAAAGTCTCCAACCTAATGTAACCTTAGTCTTCAATGCCTAATATTTCTGACAAGATTTGATTTGGAGCCAAAAGATTAAATTTGTGTTGATTTTCCACATACAGATTTGAGATAATGCTACTGACCCACCTAAACTTCTAGGTTGAGCTTGAAAACTTCTTCTAAAGCAAACAGAAAAAGCAAAGCGAGCTAATTACATAAGCAAACACAAGGGATACTCAAAACAATTTGCATCTGCCAGCACTGAAGCCTCTAATAATGGATGGTTTGTAGTTGCTATTGGTGATACTAGACATTAAGAAAAGCTCCAGTGAAGGATCTAGAACCAGAAATACCATTTGTCCTGGCAATCCCATTGCTGAGTATATACCCAAAGGATTATAAATCAGCATTCTACTACAAAGACACATGCACACATATGTTTATTGCAGCACTTGGAACCAACCCAAATGCCCATCAATGATAGACCAGATAAAGAAAATGTGGCACATATACACCATGGAATACTATGCAGCCACAAAAAAAAGGATGAGTTCATGTTCTTTGCAGGGACATGGATGAAGCTTGAAATCACCATTCTCAGCAAACTAACACAAGAACAGAAAACCAACCACCACATGTTCTCACCTGTAAGTGGGAGCTGAACAGTGAGAACACATGGACACAGGGAGGGGAACATCACACACTGGGGCCTGTGGGGAGATGGGGGATTAGGGGAGGGATAGCATTAGGAAAAATACCTAATGTAGATGACGGGGTGATAGGTTCAGCAAACCACCATGGCACGTGTATACCTATGTAACAAACATGCACGTTCTGCACATGTATCCCAGAACTTAAGGTATAATTTTAAAAAATTTAAAAATAATAAACAAAAATTGATAAAGCAGAACAGACAAACAAAACCTCCCTGAATGCTCTGGTGCAACTGAGTAGGATCCAAGCTGATGCTACGGCCCCTAGAGAGCGACGTATCTGCTCTTCCTTCAGCATTACTGGGTATTATTTAACAGGCGCTTTACACACAGCCAGTGCTGGGTATACGGGAACAACACTTGCAAGAACAAATAGCCAAAGGAAGGCTCCGTCAGGAATGATCCTCCCAGCCGGCAGGGCGGCACACGCCATAGACCCGGCTACTGGAGAGGCTGAGGGGCGAGCACTACGTGAGCCCAGGAGTCCCAGGCTGCAAAAGCCCTGACCGCACCACTGCACTCAGGCCTGCGCGACACAGCGAGACCCCGTCTCTAGATAAATACATAAAAGAATGGCTATTTTTACTTTTTAAAAGAATCCTTAAGAGACGACGTCACTTCTCTTGTTCATTCTGCGCGTCTCGCCGCAGCGGGAGCGCTCTTGCTTGGAAGAGCAGCCCCAGCCGGAGCGCCCCGGACCCTCACCTGGGAGGCGGCGCAACAGGTGTCCGGGTGCGGGAGCCTGAGCGCGGAGCTGAGCGCGGAGACCGCTGCGCCCCAACGCGGGGTTCGAGCCCAGCGGGGAAGCGGGGCGGGGCGGCAGCGGGAGGGAGGCCAGGCCGAGATGTCCAGGACGTCCCAGGTGGGCACAGACGGGCGGCAGAGGTAAGGGTAGGTGGGAAGAGGGGCCCGGGACGCAGTCTGCAGCAGCAGGGCAGGGCAGGGCGCAGAACAGACCGGTCTAGGCGGCAGCATGGGCCCGGGAGGTGGCAGGTGCAGGTCTCACGACAGCAGCGTCATGCTGGCTGCGGAGGGACGCGGGAGGCTGGGCGCAGAGTCGGCCGCCAAGGCGAGGCTTCGGAGCACGGCCTGGGAAGGGAGGAAGGGAGGAGAAGAGGCGCCCAGGTCCGTGCCCGCCGCAGCTCCACTCCAGCTCTCCAGCCGCACGGCCGTCACAGGAGCCGACTCCGGCTGGGCCTTCCACACCCCGGCTGCAGCTTTTCCCATAAATATTGACATAGGAAAATTACAATTCTGAGATTTAGGAGGATGATACCATTGACACTGAAAAAATTATGAAGTGTAACTGTACTTTGAGCAATTCGATGAGATTCACATATGCATACACAAGACACAGCTACAACTTGTAAAAATTTTAAAACTCGCTTTTCCTATGCCTCTTTCTGTCTTCTTTTAAGCCCTTGCCTTTTCCAAAGACCATTCATAGCTAAACATCCTTATCACGCAGCTACTCTACGAGATACTTACTTTTTAAATCATTTTATTTTATTTTTGTTTATTTTTTTCAGAGAAACGACGCTCAGGTTGGAGTGCAGTGGCACAATCACGGCATCAACCTCCCGGTCTCGATCCTCCTGCCTCAGTCTCCCAGGTAGGTGGGCTCACAGGTGTGCACCACCATGCCTGGCTAATCTATGACATAGTTGACCGCTGAGGGATAAGCCCCAGGCCACTTAAGGAAGTAAGAAATACTGTCATGTATAAAGAAATGACAATAACAATCTCCCCAACATTACGCCAATCAAGAAGAGAAATAAGGCCTTTTATTTCCAAAAATGTCCTCAGAACAGAATCTGAATAACTGGTCATTTTCCTTTCAGGTTCTTGATTGATTTAAAGTTTTTCCCGTAATAAAATAAATTAGGAGAAACTTCCATCATTAAGTGATTTCAAATAAACAGATTTCATTATGCTACACAAGTATCTGGCCAATTTGTAGCAAACTCCAAATTCATTTTTCAAATACGTCTAAGAAGACGTGCCAGAGATGGCCTTAGTTGTATCACAGTTGTGCCCAAAGGACCAGAAGACCAGCTAAGGCTGGAGCAGGGACATATTCCTCCAAGTTCCCAGATGAAACCAGTGCCACCAAAAAGAGAATCTCTGGGTGGGGGCTTCCTGTTTCAAGAGTGCTTTAAACATTCATCAAGAGAACAACAGAATCTGTGGCCGGGGGCAGTGGCTCAAGCCTGTAATCCCAGCACTTTGGGAGGCCGAGACGGGCGGATCACGAGGTCAGGAGATCGAGACCATCCTGGCTAACCCGGTGAAACCCCATCTCTACTAAAAAATACAAAAAACTAGCCGGGCGAGGTGGCGGCGCCTGTAGTCCCAGCTACTCGGGAGGCTGAGGCAGGAGAATGGCCTAAACCCGGGAGGCGGAGCTTGCCGTGAGCTGAGATCCGGCCATTGCACTCCAGCCCAGGCAACAGAGCGAGACTCCGTCTCAAAAAAAAAAAAAAAAAAAAAAAAGAACAACAGAATCTGTAAGAGAGTTGTGTGCTTTATAAATGCTGGGGGTGCTTTATGGATGAGTCGTATTAAAGAATTATAAATTTCTTATTTGATTAGTTGGGGTAGGCTTTCCTGCTAGAATCTCAGACTGATTTCATTGTGCTTCATCAGTTTTATGGTTGACATGTTTTCAATTTACTTTGTACTATTAAGAAACTGAAATGAGTTTTAGAAGTACATACTCAACCCTTTCCTCCCCTCCCCAGTGCCATGGGGACAAGGTGGTGAGGGCTCTGAGCCAGCTGAGCAGACCACACACAGGGAATTCTGTTTTCTCTCCTAGTCATTGTCTCAAAGAGTTTGAGCTCATTTGATCCCAGGGAAAAAGTTACTTGTCATTTTCACGTCTATAAGTTTGCTAATTCACTTTGATATATACCAACAAGTGGTTTCACTATAGAAACAACGGGTCTTATCGAGAAAAATCTGGAATAATTACCCTGTATCCTGCTTGTTTTTCTTAGTGTTTTTCTCTTTTCCTACAATTTTCTTTCCCCTCCCTCCTTTTCTTTGGGTGCTTAGAACTTTACTAACTGTAGGAAGGTCCAGAACGCACCACAGTGACATAGGGTCATTTTGAGCTGAAGACATTTGAGAATCAAGAAATGCAGGGAGAAGCTTTCCCTAAATTCTCATTTTTGCCCCAAAATAGGGCCCCTTCAAAAGGAGCTCCACTGTCATAAATCCCATCTCAGGCATTTCACAACCAGGGAAGACTGACCCTTACCGCAGGAGAGCAGAGAAGTCAGCACCACACCCAGACATGGTCACAAGCCACCACATGCCCCATTTGTCCTCCCAGGACCCACTTACAGCTCCTGCAGATCATCTGCTCTTCTGTGAGGGCGTTTTTCCCTCTCTCTTTCCCCCATGAAGATTGGTATAAGCTCTCAAATCTCACCTCTCCTTTGCATACTCACTTCTTTCCATGATGCCCCATGCACATAAAATTCAGCAGTAATAAATTAGTAGAGGCCTTTTCTTCTTTCTGTTCACCTGTCTGACGTTGCTTTAATTCGCAGCCCTCCACCCTCAGCCCCTGAACCTAAGAGAGTGGAGGAAAAAAAAATTTTCTTCCCTACAGTGTCCAATGTCATTGATTTATTTTATTGGCATAATTCTCCATGTACAAACACAAACTGAAGTTTTGATTATGGGAAAGCCAGTGGGCCTCAAATATCGTGATCAGAGTGGATGCACAATGTTTATAAGGACAGATGAAAAACGTGATGGAGGAAGAATGATAAAATGCCATTAGAGAGAGAAAAACGCCAAGAGAAGGGAGACAGCAAAAGAATATGTAGGCCTGTTGGGGTTCAGTGGCTACTTATTTCATGGAGTCAAACTCTATTTCATAAAAACATTACAAGTGCATGTCATATATAGCTATCTAAAGCCCATGTACAAAATGCCTTTTAAGCAAAAATCAGTATATCATAATGGAGCTACAAACTGACCTCCTATCGTGTTTTTCTGGGGTTGCTCTTTCTGGGACTAAATTCCAAACAAGCCAGGCACAGCAAGTGGGCATTTCTTAAAAACTCAAGTAACTTCTGAAACTCAGCATTCATTAACTCTGCTAGAAAAAAGTTCCAATTGTAACTTCCTTCCTTCCTTCCTTTCCTTCCTCCTTCCTTCCTTTCTTGGAGGGTGGATGCAGGTGACTTAGTAACAAGGCTTATTTTAACACATCGTTTTAAACCACAGTTGAGTGAGTAGCTGAGTTCAGACTTCAGCCTATTCATTTTCTCCACATTCTCTCTGGAAAGTGAGTTCTTGTGGCTACTGCATTTATCTCTATTACTTACCGGACAATGTCAGCAGCTGTACCTGTTCACCTAACATTTTGCTTCATCCCCTAAGGCACTTGGAGTATGTAATAAGATAGAACGGTAACCTCAAAATCCTGGCTATATAATGACACTGGTGATAGGAATTACTCTTCCATTCTTAGACATAGAGCAAAGACCCTATCCAGCATGCCTGCGAAAGCAGTGACTGGAAACCACCAGAAGCTCCCCCATTCAGAGCAAATCAGACAGCTACGTGCATCACAAGACAAAGGTCCCAGGCAGGAGGGAGAGGCCAGCCCCAAACGCCACTCCTCACAGCTGATGCCCACCACACAGAAATCTAGAAATGCACCAGAGTGTTAAAAACTTTGTCCAAAGCTTTTATTCTTAGAATGGAATAGAGCTAGAATGTGACAAGTTAATTAATGACCCATTATGGGGAAAACTCCACATTAAAGCAGATTTCTGTTTCTATTTATATCTTTTACCTTAGCAGTATTGTTATGTAAGTCATCTCTTAAAGATATATACACCTAAAATTGTTAATCTTTAAAACACATTATCTGGCAACAAAAGCCAAACTGTTTCAGGAATGGGTAGGTTAATGCATTAATTCACTCAATCAATCACTTATTCACCCTCCTCCCCTTTTTTTTTTTTAGTATTTCCTGAGATGGTGTTTTAGAAACTATGAGCAGAGCTGGCCGGGTGTGGTGGCTCACACCTGTAATCCCAGCACTTTGGGAGGCCGAGGTGGGCGGATCACCTGAGGTCAGCAGTTCGAGACCAGCCTGGCCAACACGATGAAACCCCATTTCTACTAAAAATACAAAATTTGCCTGGCGTGGTGGCAGGTCCCTGTAATCCCAGCTTCTTGGGAGGCTGAGGCAGAAGAATCACTTGAACCCAGGAGGCGAAGGCTGCAGTGAGCCGAGATCGCACCATTCTACTCCAGCCTGGGTGACAGAGCGACACTCAGACTCAAAAAAAAAAAAAAAAAAAAAGACAAGAAAAAGAAAAGGAAAAAAAAGAAACTACGCGCAGAGAGGAGTATAAGACCCTGTACTTGCGACGTTGAAATTCCAGAAAAAAATAACAAATCCATATACATTTAATGAAATGAGGGAGACGGATAAGATCCATGAGGAAAAACAGAGCCATGAAAAGGGACAGGGAGTGAGGCCACAAGGCCCCTCTGGAGAACCACTTTGAACAGAGACCTGAGAGCATGTGCCCAAACGCAGATCTGAAATCATGAAATTCGAACCAGGAAGAGTGGCTGCAAAATTATGGGAAAGGATTTCAACAGAAGATGACCAGTTTTGAGAAGGGCAAGGCTTACAGGATCAACAGGACACTCCTGCATAAATGGAAGTCAAGGGAATAACATATCAAATAAAACCAAGTTGCCACAAAGAGTTAACCTTATATAATCCAAGTATCTGCCTTCCTTCTCCCTGAGAAGGTAGGATCAAACTGATCAAGCTAGCAGGCCTTCCTATGAAATAATTACTTGTGGTTTCAAAAGTCTCAGGAGTCCCTGGGTCTCTTCATGAGGAACTGAATATTAAATTACACTCGAGAGCTCCGGGTCCAGTTGAGATTGTGGAGCTGATTTCTCATACACTGCTATTTCTTTTTCTCAATTTTCTGAACAACAAAAAAATATGTTAAAGATCTTTTGCAGCTTATAAAACCAAAGATTTGATTTGGAATCAGTGCCCTGTTCTACTCAAAAGTGGAGCACTGGCTCGAAAGAGGGCGCTCCACCACCTTCTGTTCATTTCACTTCCACCCTTGGGCCCTTCCAAGAGGACCTAACCCACCCGGGACCCCGCTTAAAGACGGGATGACTCTGAACGCCCCCTACCTTATGCGTCTGTGTGTGTGTGTATCTTGGGAGTTGAGGTAAGCAGTGTTAAAAATTACTAATGACATTTGTTCAAGAAAATAAGGCAGTCTTTATTCAGAACCACTGAGAAAGGTATAGGAACAACTGAGATAGTTATAGGGACCTGGGTTCAAGTGATTCTTCTGCCTCAGCCTCCCAAGAAGCTGGGATTATAGGAACCCGCCACCATACCAAGCAAATTTTGTATTTTTAGTGGAGATGGTGTTTCACCATATTGGCCAGGCTGGTCTCAGTGGGTCCTGCAGTTGGGGATGAAGGTCAGGCTCACTTCCCAATACAACAAGGAAAGGTGAGAAAAGAGCAGAGTGTGTTTATGCTGGAGGTAGGGGAGGTCAGTCGATAGCAAAATTACTAGGAGGTAAGATCAAGGGTAAGGGAGGATCCTAGATAAACTGACCTAACCTTGCTTTTGCTTAAAGACATGCCAGGGTGATCAAACATTACCAGGCAGTTGGTAACGAGGAAACTGAACAGATCCGAGGAGTCAGATATCCAGCGTTGGGGATTCTGGTCAAAATGACTTTGCAGGGTTCTTGCTAAAAGTTTCCAGTGCAGAGATGAACACTGACACCCAAAGTTCAGGGCCCAGTTGAGAAGTGAGTTCAGAAAGGCCTGATGAGAGTTTGGTCAAGGAGAGACTCTTTGTCATCAGGCCTCATGCAGTATGCAAGTGTCCTTAAGAAAGGAACTGAGCTAATTAATCACAGTGCTTAAGGAGTTACCACTAGACCCTCATCTTTGCTTCCAGAAGCACAGAGTACACCTTTCAAAGGACCTGAGTTGTTAAGCAATGAATTCTTTAGCACCTGCTTGCAACTATTTATTCTGTTTCAACAGACTTCTCTTTGTGACCAGTACTTGATTAAGCCACACAAAATCGAATTTCTGCAGCTCCCCCAGGTGTTCTCCTCTTCTCTCTTCATTTCTGACCATGGTCCTGCCAAGTCCCTGGGGGTGGAAGGTTGGCTCAGGGCATCATCCATCAATCTGTGAGATGGGAACGGACCAAGAAGGAGTGGACAGGCTCCCAGACACGAAACAGAACCTGGTAGGACTAAAACCACCACTTGGGAAGACCACAGAGACTTAAGGCACTGCACTTATGTGTGCACACACATATACAAACACACACACGCACACGTGCACAGGGGCAGAACTGCCATTTCTTTGTAAGTGTTCAATTTCTTATCAGAAATGGCTCAAGTTCAAGCTACTAACACAAGAAGAAAAGAACTTAGTGAGCTATTCTATCTTGCTATCTTAGATTTCAGTTTCTTAGGCATACATACACTCCTAAATTCTCCACGCTTAAACATCTCCATCAGGCTTAAAATAGATCAGTCTTAAATAAATCTTGTTAATTCCATCATTTGCATTATGCTCCCCCACTAGCAGACCTAAGCATGAATGACGTTAATCAAATAATACTTTCAAGATAAAATAAATGATCACGATTTCCACATGATACCAGATATTACATATATTTTCTTTCTACGATTTTTTTCTCCCTTAGATTTTTAAAAATTTATACAGTGACTTTGGTTAAAAAATCGATTTTAGCAATAATATGAACTAGAGAAGTGGCTCATGCCTGCTCATTTTAGGCTTGTCTTTTGAGTGACCTGGGTATGACAGGCGCAGGACCTGTGCTGGGAAGAACTCTTCCATGACTGAAATGGTCACACATGGAATAACATGGATTAGTTGGATCCCAGTTGCCTGTTTTAACTTCTCTATTACGTTTACTCTTTGGCCTCGTCTAAAACATCTGAAATTTAAGTCTTTTAGATCAAAAGGGCAGGGCTGAAAACAGTTGCGATTTCAGAGATAGGAAGGTTGTTCTGCCCCCCAAATATGCTCCCTGTTAGATGAAAGGTGCCCCAATTCCCAGTGAGAACACCGCTCCCTTCGCTGATTGCAAACACGGACTGTTTAAATGCAAATATCCATAGAAGAGGTCATACAAACTTTGTTCATTCATTTGCAATGATAACTTTTAAAGTCCTCTCATTCATGGACATCTTAGAGATTGAATTTATCACAGCCTTTTCTAAAAGCTGGTTTCGAGGGAGAGAAAATACAGGAAGCAAAGGGCTCTGGCCTCCTCTTGGCCATCCCTTGCCACCCAGGAGACACCACGTATGCACTTTACAGAATTCTAGGGCTCAAGCTTGAAAAAAATACCACCCACTCAACTTCTGGGGATCCAGAAGAATAAAGCAAAGGTAGAACAGCCTTCCTATGCATTCCAAGGAAGGGAAAAGAAAGACCATTTACGGGAAAGGGAACCAAAATTAAAATACTACATTGCAATGTGGAGGATCAGACTTCTTTTACTATCTCTTTGCTCTGACTTCCTGGTTATTTACTTTGAAGTTGACTCATGCAAATGCTTTACTATTTAATAGTTTGGGCTCCTGTTTTGTTCAAGTTTAGGGCTATCATGAAGTTCCCATAAGAATTTGTAAATCAAGGAACTAAAACTGTCCTCCCAGTTTCACCCAGAGATCAGCACACAGGAGGCGACTAGGGCCTCCAGAAACACATGAAGCAGCCTCCACTACATCTGTGAATGAGAGGTCAGGGATTTATCTTCCAATGAGGCACTGGGGGCCAGCTCTATCTGAAACTATGCCGTGTGGGCATTTTAGCAATTTGACTCGTGCCAGTTAACAAATTCAGAGAATAAAACAGAGTGGTGTCGCACCAAAGAAAGGAAAGCCCAAAACAAGAGTGACAGCAGAACCATGTGAGGGCTGGGATAGGGCTGACCCCCAACTGCTCTTAAGACATTTTCATAAGATCCACTCAATCCTTTGTGATTTCTATCTTCACTGACCACAGCAACATTCTCATTATGATTTGGCCTCTCAGGAGGCTGACTGCAGGGACAGAATGAGCTGGCCGCTGACAATTTCTTATTCTAAATTAATTGGTTCACATTCTAGTGCCTCCTTCAGGCTCCCGACAATGTTGTTTTCCTGGCCTTCACCAAGCACGGTCTTGCTAACGCATCTGACTGCACAGTGCAGGGAAGATCCTGGCAACAACCTGCCCAGGCCCCGTGCTCTTCATGCTTCTCTGTGAACCTTGTTGTATGAGAAAGCACGAGAAAGAAAGCCAGAGGGAGAAAGACAGCAACACAGGGAGAGACAGAGAATGAGAGTGTGAGACAGAGGCAAAGAGAGGGGGAGAGAGAGCTACAGAGAGGAAGAAAAACAGATAGAAAGCCAGAGCAAGACAAAGAGCAACAGCAAGAGAGATTCTAAAGGAAATAGGGATGGATGGACTCTGAGATGACCACGGCTCTCAACCCACCCAAGAAGGTGAGTTCTGAAGGATAGCCAGGTACACACTGGGAAGCTGCTTTTCTGGAGCCCTGGTTGTTAGGCGCAAAACGACAGTTGGGGTCTGGTGTTCCTCCGTCCCAGATGAAAGTGCACCTCACTGGGGCAGGGTTCAGTTCAAGAACCCCAGAGGAGTCCAGTCATTGTAAAATTTCCATTAAGTGGGAACCCATGAAATGTTAGTGTGAGTTTCTATGAAGGATGAGGCAAACCTCAACTATGGAGACAGAGTGGGCCAGCTCAAGGGAGGCTGTTTTCTGCGGAGACCCACAGGGCAGGGTCCCTCTAGGTAGATCTCTATGGAACAGGAGGCCCAGAACCTGCAGGAAGACCTCCAGCATCCGCCCCGGGGCACCAACAAGGTCTACCTCATTGGTGATGAAACCAACACTTCAGTCATACCTTATGGGACATGAGGTGTGGGTTGTTTTTTTATTTGAATGTGTAAAATCAAAATAAAAACGGTAACTCTTTTTATGGGAAAGTCCCCCTGCCCTCTGGTACTTGCTTCTTAGCCCCTCACTCACTGAACCATGTGGCTACACTGTCCACTGAAATCTTTCTGACCTCCTTAGGGTAAGGACAGGCTGGCATCTACCTTTCTAAAATATCCTCCCTGAACTTTCAGAAGAAAACAGTGAGAATCACACTCACCTGCTCTTGAAAGTCACACAGAGATACTGGCCCTTCGCTCTGATCCGGTCACACGCACTGCTCTGTGACTGCGTGTCTACCACTCATTCACATCACAAACCCGGACGCTTGTCCCCACCTCGCCCCACCCA
>NC_045439.1:161302921-161306514 GCF_002776525.5 Piliocolobus tephrosceles
CCCATTCACATCACAAACCCGGACGCTTGTCCCCACCTCGCCCCACCTCCCCACTTTCAAGGTCAGGCTGACCATTTGTTTTGGAAAAGAAATCATTTTTGATGATCACAATATCTTAAGTTAAATATTCTCTAACAGAGAATAGCAGAGAATAGTAGAACTGGATCTAGGAGCACCCAGAGGCAGAAACAGTTCCCTCCACAAAAGCCCAGAGCCAATCTCACTGCTTCCAGAAACCTTCCGGAGAGGGGGGAACCAGCCCGTCCCGGTGAGCAGGGCAACCTGCTCTCCCCTGCGTCAGACGAAAAGCTGCATCCGGGGCTGGCACCCACTGGATCCACAGCATCAATCTAACTCCTCGCTCTCTAAGGCGCCTGTCGATCATATGTGGAGAGACTTAGCCCTGATCTGTGGCCAGGTTACTCTACAGATGAACTATCTTAGCCTCTTCCCTCTATTTCTTTCATCATCTGGTGTGGTAGTTAATTTCACGTGTCATTCACTTTGTTGGGCAGGCTGTGGTGCCCAGATGTTTGTTCAAACACAAGTCTCGATGTTGCTATGGAGCTACTTTTCAGATGGGAGTAACAGTTAAGTCAATAGACTTTGAGTAAGGCAGACTCCCCTCCACGATGAAGGTGGGCCTCATCCAATCAGTCGAAGGTCCTGAAGAAGCCGGAGGTCCTCCCAGGAGGAAGACTGCCTGTAGGCTAGGGCTGCAGCCTCAGCTCTTTCCTGGGCCTCTCGCCTGCCAGCCTGCACAGCAGATGTCAGCACTGCCAGCCTTCCCCATTGTGTGAGCCGGCTCGTTACAACGAGTATCTCTCTATACATATCCTATTGGTTCTCTTTCTCTGGAGAAGCCTGACACGTGGTTTTCAGGCACTTTATCACTCCTACTCCCTTCCTAACACTTCATGGGAAGTGAATCCCCACCTTGGAAGAACTGGCCTCCAAGTCCTCCCTTGCTCACACCCTATATCCTACCCTATGGGCACCCTACAGCCTCGTTATGAAATTGACTCTTCTTGGTGTAACAGTCAAGTTCTATTGTAGCCAAAAATGACACACGGGAACACTCTTCATCATGTCTTCCGGGACAGACGACGCTCACCTTTCAGACCAAAAATTCCCAACCTTGTTCTTCTCTTCATTTACCGCATGATGAAAAGCAAAGGTGTGGTGGTCAGACTGACTGCAGTGTTAAGCATTTACTAGGCAGCTCATCTTTGGTAGCTACTGACTCCACAGGATTGGATATGAAAAACATCCAATAAGTAGGCATGGTTATTCAACATCATCATGAAGAGATACACTACTTTCAACGGTGGCAGCAGTGAGTGGGGAACACAGCATGCTCCCTTTTTGAGGCCCCATAGAGGGATTTGTTGTCAAACTCAGGTAAAGGAACACCACATTCTTCCTGAATAACTATCCTGTCTCCTTGATGCTGCTTGCTAGAAAAAAGGAAGCAAGCTTGTGTCCTCCCTCTTGAAATTGTAGCAGCCATGAACGCATGCATTTTCTAAGATTAACCCTCCTCATGGCTTTACATTACTTCGTTCTAATCCTTGTTTTCCTTTAGGCCTGATTTCAAATTTCTTCCTTTTAAAAATCGTATTGCTCATTATGTATTTTTGTAAGCTGCCTTCCATCTTTTGGATGTAATGCGAAATAAACAAGCCAACAGCGGCATTTCTAATATTAGAAATGGATGCGATCATCCTGGATTCCTTCCCCATTTCATTCAGAACTTACACTCAAAATGAGTTAAGGTGAAAGGATGATATAATTTGCCTTCCATTTCCTTCCTCAGGGAGAAAATCAATGCAAGTTTCTAAATACCTATTACTTTCCTTCAAAGTCAGATTATTAAAAACATAAATAACATCCAAACCGATATTCTGCACCCCGGTATGGGAAAGGGAACGCTGTCAGATCCCAGGTGCTGCACCTGACCACGATGTGGTTCTGCTTCACGCTGTGTCTGTGCTAAGGTATGCAAAGTCAGAACACCCAGGAAAAGTCCCTTTGTCCCTCCTCCAACGGGCTGTGGATTCCTGTCCTTCTCTACGTTTTCAAGAGTTGAGATGTATGTCATTTTCCCTGTTACAAAACAGAAACTGTAAGTTTATCTTGGTTCTAATTAATGCCAGACATTCCCAGGCCTTGCAGCTTGGAAATGTATTTCTGGTGATGTAAAAGAATGTCTTTGGTCAGGCACAGTGGCTTGTGCCTGTAATCCCAGCACTTCAGAAGGCCAAGGTGGGTGCATAGCTTGAGGCTAGGAGCTTGAGACCAGCCTGGGAAACAAGGTAAGATCCTGGCTCTACAAAAAAAAAAAAAAAAAAGGTTTGTAAGAAAAATTAGCCAGGCATGGTGGCCTCTAGTCCCTGCTATTTGGGAGGCGGGGATGGAAGGATCATTTGAGGATGTGGTGGGCGGTGACTGAGCCACTGCACTCCAGCCTGGGTGACAGAGGGAGGCCCTGTCTCAAAAAAAAAGAAAATCATTATTTCATAACAGTATCACAGCATTGCTAACTACTTGCTTCTGTTTACCCTGAATATTTTTTGAGTCTTTTCATTTTTTTTTTTTTTTTTTGGAGGAAGATTACTAAATCTTTAACTCAAATGATCTACCCTTAGGTTTGGCCTTATAAGGCCTGATGCTAATGTCTGACCGTCAGTTTCTTGCATTTCTCTTTTTTTAATTATACTTTAAGTTCTAGGGTACATGTGCATAACGTGCAGGTTTGTTACATATGTACACTTGTGCCATGTTGGTGTGCTGCACCCATCAACTCGTCAGCACCCATCAACTCGTCCTTTACATCAGGTATAACTCCCAATGCAATCCCTCCCCCTGCCCCCTCCACATGATAGGCCCCGGTGTGTGATGTTCCCCTTCCCGAGTCCAAGTGATCTCATTGTTCAGTTCCCACATATGAGTAAGAACATGCAGTGTTTGGTTTTCTGTTCTTGCAATAGTTTGCTGAGAATGATGGTTTCCAGCTGCATCCATGTCTCTACAAAGGACACAAACTCATCCTTTTTTATGGCTGCATAGTATTCCACGGTGTATATGTGCCACATTTTCTTAATCCAGTCTGTCACTGATGGACATTTGGGTTGATTCCAAGTCTTTGCTATTGTGAATAGTGCCTCAATGAACATACGTGTGCATGTGTCTTTACAGTAGCATGATTTATAATCCTTTGGGTATATACCCAGTAATGGTGCTGCGAGGGCAGTGGTGACTCATCCACAGCGCAGGCAGGTCTACTTTCACCTTCACGTTCACAACGTCCTCAACAAAGGCTGAGTGAAATCCTGGAGTGAGCGCTTCAATACCATCCTCCCTCTCCCACTCCCTGTGCAACTGGCCCTTTTCACCGTTGTATTGAAGGAAAATGCCCGAGCGGGTTTCCATAAGCTTCCCCAGTATTTGCTGGCACAGAGCACATAAAGCCTTATCACGGAACCAAATGAAACCTGAGCAGGACCCACGAAAAGACCAGTGCTGACCTAACCCCACGCAGGGTGCGCAGGGCCCACGAAAAGACCAGTGCTGACCTAACCCCACGCAGGGTG
>NC_045439.1:161306524-161342206 GCF_002776525.5 Piliocolobus tephrosceles
CAGGGTGTGCAGGGCCCACGAAAAGACCAGTGCTGACCTAACCCCACACAGGGTGCGCAGGGCCCACGAAAAGACCGGTACTGACCTAACCCCACGCAGGGTGTGCAGACACGGAGCCTGGCACAGGACAGCCCCTGAGCTCACTTAAACGAAAGAGCTTCAACACAACGCTACAGAAAACTCACTCTCGTGCTGGAAGGAGCCTGATGCTGAAAGGGAGTTTGGAGTTCTGAGTCCCAGCTTTGCCCCTAACTAGCATGGTGACTGGGGGTAGGTCACATCCCTTGCACCTTCATGTCCTTTGACATAATGATGGATTTGTACCAACTCAGGGATTACACTCCCTCATGCCTGGAGGCCCAGTATTGTTAGACAATGAGGTAGGAGGACTTGAGGCTCTGAAAAGACATCCCTGGTCCTCCATGCATAGGGGGCACTGCGCCTCAGTTCAGGGCCATCACTGCCCTGCAAATATATCCATCAGCCTCTCAGAATGCTCAGCAAGCTGGGGACACAGCCGGCCAGCCAGCCTGGAGCCCAAAGAGCAGCTCCTCTCACAGCGCCAGGAGCTCCTGCAGCTGCAGCCTGAACAGCTGTTGGCCACTAGAGTGCTTCTCCCGCCAATGCTCCCAGCAGCGGGCTCACTGGGTTCTAGGAACAAACTCAGGGCCCGCACTTCTGCCTCTGCTTCAAAACAGACTCCCCAGGCCAGCCAGGTGAGAGCTGCTCCCAAAAACTCTTCCATCAACAAGGCTGCTGGCTGCCAACGCTGGAGGGTGATGTGACACGGATTCTAAACACTCTTTTGTCAGGCCTCTAATATAAAATAATAAAAACATTTATAATAAAGGTTTAAGAGAATTGATAAAATTAATAAATTGTATTATTACAAAATAATAATTTAAAAAACCCAGCAAATGTGAGCTGGAACTTCCTCTAGGTGTCTGAGGGTCAATTTTAATTCAAGACTAGGCACCCACCTGGAGTTTCAGAGCTCTCCCGTCACTGGGTTTCCTGGTAGGAAATGGCTCATTGCCAGGTGGGATGGGGAATGAGGGCTACCCAGTTTGTCTGTTCTTTGCTCCATCACCAGGCCCTAGCCCAGTTCCTGACATATGGTAAATGCTTTAAAGGGTTTAAATCAATGGACGAGATCGAAAACTTTCCATTGACCTCTAGGTGCAGACAAGATGGTCGTAGCAGAGAAGACCTAAGTGAACCTGATCTATGTGAGATATTCTGCCACCCTCCCCTCCCGGAGCTGGAAGACAGGAGGAAACCCAATACAGATCATGAATTTAGATTTGAAAACACTTTTATGGCTTTTCCACCAAATGCTCGTGGAGTGTGGGGGGTGGGGGAGAACAGAACACAACCAACCTGTTAGCCACTCTAAAACTACATAGGATTATACACTCGTGAGTGGGGACCTGGCTTGTGGAAAGGGAAGAATGGCATGAAGAATGTCTCCAATCAGAGGACTGGAGACCTCTTTAGGGAGGTGTGGAGATCGCTGTGATGTTTTCATAACCATCGTAGAAGGAGGAGGGCACAAATCCACCTCCAGGTTTTCAGACGCTGCTGAGTTATTATAAGAAGAGTAATAGGTTCCCTTCATCCAAGCAATGGGAAAAACCACAGTGGAAGTTTTAAGAGTGAGATTTAGGCATAAGACTGACAGCAGGTGGCACTTCAGGGTGTGCATGGTTAGGCTGATAGACTGACTTACCAAAGGAACAGCTCCACGCTCTCATTTTGCAACCGAGGAAGGGGGGTGAGGAATACTCTCAGGATGTCCCCTGAAGACCCTAACGTGTTCTTCAGTCCGAAACGTACACACAAGGCTGGATCCAGCCAGGAGGATGGAAATTGACAACGAAGGGACAATAGGCACACCCCTACATTGTCACCTACACCCAGATGCAGAGTGGAGGTCTAGTGGCCACAGGTAGGGATGGAGAAATGCAGCTGAAGGCAGTCTGTCCAGGGGCGGAGAACAAACGATGGGGAGCACAAGAGAAATGTTCACATATGGGAAGAAAAATGCACCAGAGTGCACCAGTGTGTAGCACTTGCAATTTCTTTCAATAACGTTTCCTTTGCACTCACAGCTTGGCTGTTTGGTGCAAGAAGCCTAACTTTCAGCCTGTTTTGGCTTTCAGCATGCCTTTCTTCTAAGCTTAATCATTTCCAGCTTCTGATTTACGGTGAAGCACGTGCAACTCCTCCTTGCACTTGAACACTTACAGGCTATGGTAGGGTTATTAACTGGCCTATTTCCAATAGTGCTGGGCCTCAGGGAATAGGAAAGGGAAGCCCAAAAACAGGAGAGGAAAGAGAGAGAGAGAAAGAGAGGTGGTTGGTGGAGCAGTCAGAACACACACAACACTGACCGATTCCACTCGCTGTCTTCTGTGGGTGCTGTTCCTGGCGCCCCAAAACAATCACAGTGGTCAGATCGAGGATCGCTGATCACAGGCCACCATGACAGACAGAATAATAACAGAGAAGTTTCAAATATTCCAAGAATTACCAAAATGTAACATGAAGACACTAAATGCGCACATGCTATTGAAAATCTGGCACCAACAGACTCGCTCGATGCGGGGTTGCCACAAACCCTGTTTCACACAGTATCTACAGCAAAGTGTGATAAAGTTAGATGTGCCTGCACTGTGCCTCCTCCTTTTCTCAGGGGTCAGATGATGCTGAAGCATAGCCTTTTCCTGCAGGTCCCCGTGGGATGAAGCTCCAGGCGGTGACAAGTGAATTAACCATGGGGCTTTTGTGGCTGCCTTCCCACCTGGGTCACTGCTCTACTTCTCCACCAACATTCACAACCCTCTCAGATGAAGCCCCTTCCTCTCAGCTCGTCTTCTCGGGGTCTGCTTCCAGGGGAGCCAACTAAGGCAATTCATAGCAGAGCTGAGGAATCTTGCAGCACCGAGGCTAACGTATCCCCCTGTGAGATGGAGCTGGTGATACAGGAATGGAGGCACGAATGGCTGATGATGAGAATGGGAAGACATAAAGATAGGATCCAAGTCTATAACAGCACAATTTCCAAGGGAAAAGAGAATTTGGATTTGTTTTCTATATTTCTGAAAATACTTCAAGTATTTGTGTTATGTGTTACCCCATATATGAGTATAAAAAAGATATAATTTAGAAAAAACAAATGTTTTAGCTACCAGGCAGATGAGATTATCTCAAAAAGTAATGCAGGATGAAAGAAATAGAGATTCAAGAATACTTTCAATACAATTATGCAACGGTTTATTCAAAATACATTATTAAAGGCATCTAGTGATAGTTGGAGCGGGCCTCTCCCTTGTCAAAATGATGGCTATGAAAGACCCGCAAATGTACAGCCGATGACAGGAATATCGGACTGGTCTCAGTAGGTAAGGTGGTCTTTGTTTTTCTTTTTTTCTAGAGACGAGGTCTCACTCTGTCACCCAGGCTGGAGTACAGTGGTGCCATCATAGCACACTGCAGCCTGAGACTCCTGGGTTCAGGCGTTCCTCCCGCTTCAGCCTCCCAAGTAGCTGACATAAAAGGTGTGCACCACCATGCCTGGCTAATTTTTTTAAATTTAATTTTTTGCAGAGTGGGATCTCTCTATGTTGCTCAGGCTGGTCTCGAATTCCTGGCCTCAGGCTATCTTCCCTTAGCCTCCTGAGTAGCTGGGACTACAAGTGTGTGCCACCACACCTGACTAATTTTTTATTTTTCGTAGAAACATGGGGTCTTGCTGTGTTTCCTAGGCTAGTCTTGAACTCCTGGCCTCAAGGGATCTTCCTGACTCCACCTCTCAAGTTGCTGGGATTACAGGCATGAGCCACTGCACCCAGCTCTCAGATGGTTCCCACGCTCCTAAAATATGAATGACTGCTCTAAAAATGACTGTGAACTATTTTGAAAAAGGACTGGATATAAAAATAGATTTTCAACAAATGAAGAAGAAATGTCACTGAAGTTTCCAGGGGGCATTCCCACCTCTTTGCTGTTGCTGAGAATATTCAGTCCCCTCAGAAAGTGATACTGATAAATAACTAAGTGATATAAACAACAGTATGAGATCCACTACTACACGCAAAACTCCAAAAATCATGCAACTCCTATCAGAAGGCAAGAATAGGTGTTGACAACTCAGAGTCATTTTGATGGTCATACTGTGTGGCTCTGACAATTAATTTGATAACAGTGTCATAGCTCATGGAAACACACCCCAGATCAAAGGGTTTTCACAAAGTTAAGGTAGCAGAGGCCAGCAGCGTTGCCTTGCCTTGCCCTGACAGTGTCCCAGGGAAGTGCTGAGACAGCATGAGCACAGCCTCCTTAGCGTGCTGACACAGTGACACTATCGGGCCACAGCGCGCCCGGCGTGGGATGCCGTCCAGGAGTCGCTGTGAATGGCCAACTTGCACAAAGTCTGCTTTGGAAGGAATATATTTAACAGAAGCTCTACCTAGAGTGTGATGGTTCTCCACAAAACGGAACTTCTTGTATTAATAGCAGCCGCATCTGGGGAAGTGCCAGGGTGAAACTGAGAAGCTGAGCAAAACAGGCGTAAGCCAGATGACCACGCAGCCACCCGCCAGCTCTGGCGCACCATGGGGCTCCATGCCAAGAGGCGCAGAGGGATGGCGAGCTGGCTGTGGGACCTAGGGCCTTCCCCTGCCACTCTGGGAAGTGAGGGTGCAGGGAGGAGTCTCTGGGTGTTCCGAACCTCCTCCTGACCCGTGTCTTCCTCCTCATCCTACTGTCAGATGACTCTCCACTGCACTCCGGGGGCTGGATTGAACACTTACATATTCAGCTTTCTCTTGCAGTTTCATAATTTATTTTAAGGACATTTCACAAGAAATTTATCAATGCCACCTTTTCAAAGACCAAGATTATATATGTATATGTGAGATTTAGAATCTGGTGAAGATTTTAAAATTTCAAAGAGCTTTATTAAATCATAAGTTCACTCATACAAGTAACTGCGTACAGACGCAACTGCCTAGATACAAAAGAGGAGGCGATGCTAACAGGAGACGTTTCTGTGCAGTGCCCTAAATCAGCGGGACCTGACACATCTCGACATCATGCTTCTCTTTCTCTTCCTCTTTTCCTCCGCCTGCCTACCTCTCCCATCCCCTCCCTTCTCTCTTCTTCATTCCTTCCTCTCTTTCCTTTTCCCTCTCTCCCTTCCTTCCTTCTCAGTCATTTCTCAGAATGATGAACAACAGCATAATATAAAATATTTACAACCATCACATCCTTTTGTTTTTCACTTGAGAAAAGTTTGACTGACAAGAGCAAAATGGGGCAGGTCTTGCATTTTCCATACTGATTGCTTCTGCTGCCCTGTAGCCTATCTGGCCCTGTTTAATTACACCTGCTGACTGAGAGTTTTAGTAAGTACTTCTGTGACGAATGTTCTTTTCACATCATTAGAAAATGTGTATTTAAAAAGAAGCCCAGCTTCAAACCAAATAATTACCTAGAACAAACACCTATTATTTTCATTTTTAGTAGGTTACAGTTACTGAATTTTAGTAACTTTCATCGTTTCCAGAGCACGCTTTTTGAGCCCAGTGGACAACCCATTACTGAGGAAGACACTCTGACTTTATGACATATCACCTTCAGCCAAATAGTGTAAGAAACTAAAATTAGAAACTTTTCTCCACTTCATAACGACCACAAGACTGGTCATTTGAGTGGAAACCTTCAAATCAGTCATTAATTACCATAAACATGGCACGGTTTGGAGTCAACGGCAAGTACATCCAATACTTTTTTCTCTCTCCAAGTCCTGCTTACTGGATGGACAACTGTGCTGGGCACAGCGCAAACACCAAGTGGGAACATCAGCCCGCGATCAATGGGACACGATGAGCAAATGCCAGCCGTGTGCCCTGGAATGACCAGAGGGTGCCCACTACCCATCGCCAGCTCTATGACCCCAGCCAGCCCTTCCCACTCTAAACCTCAGCAGGGGCGATGGCTGACTTGAGGCTGAACCAGGACTTTACAGTTGTCTATCCATGGAGTAAGCTTCCAGGACTCTGTGCCAATACTGGTTTTGTGGTTGTTTGTTTTGTGTTTTTTTGGGGGTGGGGCATAAGGAAATCAGAGCAGCAGAGGACTCTTCGAACATGCTCTGAAGGAATCAGTAAAAGTGAGAGCCACAGGTGTGTCACCGATGCTATTTGTGGAGTTTCTGTGATCCATCGCCTAAGTTATTGCTTATGTCCATCTAGAGTTCAGTCACACTGGTTAGCGGCTTCTGTGATCCACATTCACTGCACTGGTTCTATGGGACAGGAATCATAGAATTCACTTTTGAGGAGTAGCTGAGAAATTCTGATGCTACGTAAAGCTAGCCACTGACAGCTGGCTACCCAGGCTGAACACTTTAATAAATTCAAAGAATCCTACAAAGCTTTCCAAAGATGACTTCAGCTGTCTTAGGAGTGGCTGAGCTGTTGACAGGACTGTAAAGCACAAACCTGTGATAAAACTTCAGCTCCTCTTTATTCTGGTTTGTTTAAGCCTCATTTTCTTATGCAGATCCTAAAGCAGGAATAACACTCCTGGAACTGCCTTTCTTTTAAAAGGTTCACAGCGATTTCAACTCACATTTGTCCTCACCACGTTCCTGCAGAATAGAGATGGGGTGGTGGAATCACAAGGCCTCTTTATGAAGTGAGTTCAGCAGTTTGTAATTTCAGGACTGACCCAGGATGCCCGGGGTTAGTCCCAGGTCCCCCAGCGCCCCGCCTGCGACTATCTTGGTCTCCTGCACCTGGCTTCCCGAGACCTCCATCGCAGACTTGCCCTGGTGACTCAGATGCTTCTACACACGCCCACAGGAAAAGCGAGGCCAAACGTGCCCTCAGTCACACCTGTCACCTGGAGAATGATGAGGTGCATAAACCTGAAAGAGAGAGCTTTAGTTCTCACAAAGGGTCACAGCCTGCATGGCCATTCTGACAGGCTGGGAAGCTTGGTCACCCACCAGAGGCTGGAAACAGACAGACACTTCTAGGAAGGGGCAAAGGGAACTGGAATTTATGCAGAGTGAGGTGGGTGAGTAAACATGTTTATTAAGCTATGAGGAGTCACGAATATTTATGCAAGGAGACACATTACACTTCATGCCTCTTCTTGGGACCTATGTTCAAAAAACGGTGGTGTCAGCATGATCCGAGAGTGGAGTTTTCAGCCCTCTGGCATCAAAAGGAGAGGCAGAGGACATGAAACACCTCTCTGTGCATCCGTGTTGACCAACCAGAACCACTCTGTGCTGGGTGGTGCCCAGTCAGGAAGGAATGCTGGCCGGTTGTTCTGCTGAAATGACACAAGAGAGAGGCCGCCTGGGGAGGCTGTCTGCCATCAGCGGTGAAGCCAGCCTTTTCCAAAGGGATGGTCTGTTTAACTCTTAGGATAGAAGCCTAATCATGGTTAGCAAGGGAGGCATGATCAGGAGGCGTGCCTGATCTCCCCTCCTGTCGTGGCTGGAAACACAGTTTTCAAGGTGGCTCTAGGATCCTCTGGGCCAAGAGAGTGTCCGTTCAGTCCGCTGGAGGGCTTGGAATTATATTTTTATTTCTCTGACCTAAACTGACAGCTCTAAAATATGTGTAAAACAGAGTATTATCCATACCCTACTAGATGCAGCTCTTATTTTTACCAATCTGGAGAATGAGAAGGTACACGGAATTTTTTTTTTTTTTTTGAGACAAGGTCTTACTCTGTCACCCAGGCTGGAGTGCAGTGGCACAATCATAGCTCAGTGATCCTCCTGCCACAGCATTCTGAGTAACTGGGAATACAGGTGCATGCCATGACACCCAGCTATTTTTTTTTTAACTTTTTGTAGTGACAGGGTCTCACTATGTTGCCCAGGCTGATCTTAAACTCCTGGCCTCAAGTGACACTCCCACCTAGGCTTCCCAAAGTGCTGGGATTACAGACACAAGTCACCAAGCCAGGACTGAAATTCTTGTACAAAAGCAGTTACAAAGACTTGGGGACAAATAAATTGGAGGCACTAACCATTTCTAGGCAAATAAGAAAGAAATGGTTTGACTATCAATAAGATTAATCCTGAGCCAAGTCAAATTATTACTCAACCCTGGCATGTTGGTGTCGGCATGAACATTAGGACAAAACGTAGATCAGGAGGAGTCATAGAGCTGGCGATGAGTAGTGGGCACCCTCTGGTCATTCCAGGGCACACGGCTGGCATTTGCTCATCCTGTCCCAGTGATCGCGGGGCTGATGTTCCCACTTGGTGTTTGTGCTGTGCCCAGCATAGTCGTCCATCCAGTAACCACGACTCGGAAGGAGAAAAAGGTATGGGATATACTTGCCACTGACTCCAAACCACGCCATGTTTATAGTAATTAATGACAGGTTTTGCATAATTCCTTGCACCAGAGATCAAAATTCTTGTTCTGTCTGATCGCTGGTGCAAGGAATTATGCAAAATCTGTCATCATTAGAGGCATGATTACATCAGTGGCAATGCAAGATTTCTGCCACTCAAATTTGCTCTACAGATCTCCTCTTTCAAACCCCAGCACGATCCAGCCCTCTTCTCCCCTCCTCGCTCACTCTCCCTCCTCCTGTTAGCAATGCATCTTCCCCATTTCTGGTGCTTATTCCCTCCTCTCCCTCCCCTTCTTTTATTTTTTTCAGGATTCCTTTAGCACAGGTTGGACAGCAAATACCTTCTCAGCTGGTACTGAGACACTGAGACCCAGTCTTGCTCTCCCTGCTCTGTCTTTTCAATTCTATCTTCTCAGACATCCCTTAGGTTCCTCTTGTTTTTTCCCTCTTTTCCCCTTTTTAATATATGAGTTTTATATATGAGTTTTTATGGTAACGTGAAGCAAAGAAATGATTTCTTTATAAATTTCCTAGTAGGGAAGGAAAGAACCATCAAGATGCAAAGATGGGGCAGGAAAAAGAAGCCTGAACAATAGAAAGTAAAAAAGATTAGAGGACTTCACATGGGTGAATCCTAAAAAGGCCACCCCAGGGAGCCTCTGGCCCTATTAGCATCCCTTCCATTCATTACATCCACTGCTTCCGGGCAGCTACCTCAGCTGAGCCAGCAGCCTCTCAGAGTAAGGAGGATAGATAGGAAGTAAATGATCCATGGCGAAGGGAATTTGCAAGCAGGTTCTTCGGGGAAGGGGAGGAAGAAAAAAAAAATTGAACCACAATTTGTTTAATGACCTCATCTCATGACAAAGGAATTACAAGAAATAAGGTTACTTATCTGTTCCTTCCCTTGGGGTTCTTCTCCTATACTTAATTAATTTCCTACCTACTGGTATCAAAACCCAATTTGTAGGTCATTTCAAAAATTCTCAACAAGTTGAAAAACAAAGAAAGAAAGAAAGGCCTTGCTAGTGACCCAATAACCTGTCCCACACCCCATTCCTTGTGTGCAGCTCATGGATCCTACAAATACACTGGTGTATCTTCCAGTGTTAGCATCCTTAATCAAAATGCATTATTTATATTGTATCTATTAAAACCAACCTGCTCACTGGAGCCTTACACCAGGTTCATGTGTTGGTCTAAGTGGCTGTGATTAGAATTTACTGATTCCTCTCAGTAGCTTGCCACAAATCAGTCTATAGTAAATTAGACTAAAGAGAACATAATTATAAAAAAATTAGAATTGAAAATAACCCAAAAGAACATATCAACCTCTGCTTGAATACCTCCCGCACTGATCAACTCAATATTGACTGGCTCCAAGCCAAGTGTCGTCTCTGCCATCCAAACATGAATTAATCTCATGGAGGTCATCTTTCTCTTCGCAGAAACTGTCTCTTTTCTGGTTTGTGGTTGTCTAAGAGAGAGGCTATCCAACTGAAGTACACTTTAACATTACACAGAAATAAGAGGCCAAACAGATTGCATGCGGGAGGAAGGTAGTAACAGCTCAATTACCTTCTCTTGGTGGCAGCAGAAACCTTTTCAAATACAAAAGTTCCCATGTTTGAACATCACAAAACTCCCCTTTCTATTTCTGTGAAATCTTTAGGTAACAGTATTTGGTAAAACAATCAGTTATAAGCCAAAATAATTTTATATCTCTCCAAGACTGTAATCAACTCAAAAAAGCAAGTATTTTGACTCTAGCTTGGAAGCTAGAGATGGCATTACATTGTGATTATTAATTCCCTAAGTTTTGCACTCAAAGGCTTATGTTCTGCATCATGCATGGCTGACTACTATTTGGAGGTAGCTGATAAGGTACATGCATATTTACTTTAGTCACAAGTCTACATGCGATAATCCCAATAGCTTTTGCAATGAAGGCAGAGAAAAAAATCTTTTTCATATTATTTATACTGTTTTGATAATTGTATAGTATAAATGCACGTAAACTAGGGTGCTTTGTGAATCACAACTACACACAATCAGAGTAAGAAATCTCGTGTTACTTAGCCTAGTTCTAATGTTTTCAATTCTGAGTAAAGTTCATTTCTTTTCTACTGGACAAAAATTTTCCCTAAAGAGCAAAGGATTTAGATTCGAACTTTAAGACAACTATAGGTAACACAAAGGATTGAGGGAGAATGTATGCAAAAACTGGTGTCCATGAAGGCCAGAACTGCACGGGAAGATCTCTCCCGCTCCCAGGCTCAGACATCTTTCAAATGTTAAGGATCTAATGTCACAACAGTTCCAGTTGGCCAAAATAAATCCACACCAATAATCCAGGAACAGGGACTGCTCATTCCAAAGAGCCTTAGTACATTGTTTTACTTGACTCTGACAAGAATCAGGTGAAGAATACACGTACCAGTAAATATTTTCACAAGTGAGAAAATCTAAAGCACAGAAAGATTATTGAGTTGCCTGAATTCACTCAGCTGATGAATGGCAGAGCCCCAAGCTGGCTCAGTGTTCCTAGCGCAGTCTCCAAACGTTTCCAGAAAAATGAAACAGCAAGAGGAAACAGAAGAGAGGAAATGGAAAGAAATTTCTCCGATGAGATCATGCTAAATACACGGGCACTTCCTGCGCCCTTGTTGGCCTGGTACGAGGAGATCCACCAAAGCGGTATTTCCAGCTCATGACAGCTACACTTCACACTCCCAGAGGGGGTGATCTTGAAACCTCTGGCAGATATCTGCTTCCCCCTCCAACATGTAAAGAGTCTGAAGTTCATCACTCCTGTTCTCACAACAAGGAAAAAAAAAACCTGAACAAACAAAACAAAACAACTCTTAGATCCATCCAAGAACAGAATCCATAGGACAAAGCCCTGAAAACCAGAGAGAGAGAGAGAGGGACAGACAGATACAGAGAATCACAGCTCGTTAAGAGGAGAAACTGCCGCTGTAGCCCCCAACTGTTGGGAAAACACAGAGGGCATATTCTGAATACTCGCTGAGACTGGAGATGGAGCACAGTCTACCTTGAGACTTAAAAATTCCTGGGGGCCCAGTCTTAGGAGAGCCCCTATACTTTTGACAGTTTTTCCCACCAATAGGCCCACCAAGGTCTCAGATGAAGACTACAGAAAAATTCCCTTGTCCTTCCAGCAGAAAGAGGGGAAAAGAAACCATCTTCCGCTGGGCTCAGTGGCTCACACCTGTTCTCCCAGCTGCTCAGGAGGCTGAGGTAGGAGGATCATTTGAGGCCAGGAGTTTGAGAACAGCCTGGGCAACATAGCGAGATCTTGTCTCTTAAAAAAAAATTTATAAAAGAAATCATCTTAAAATGTACCCATAGAGCCTCCTTCCCTTAACAAAGGCCTATCTGCAAGGATAACTACTTTACCAGAGCCTAACCAATATGGGGGAAGGAAAATACCTGATTCCAGACAAATCTATTCTTCTTGTCTCACTTAAGGGGGAGAAAAAGAGCTGAGAAGCACTTGTGAAGGTCACAGGCCAGGGGCACAGACTTATTAAAAACTGTGACCTAATCACAGAAATATAAAATACTTCTCCCCAATACCTCATCATGACCCCAACAGGGCTCTTGTATAGTAACAAGGAATCACCACTGAAGAACGGAAAGGCTCAGATTCTATTTAAGAAGGAATGTCTAGAGAAACCCAAAGACAAAAGAGAAGACAAAAATAAGAACACTACGTGAAACTTTAACCTCTAACATCCGCAGCTACAGCAAAGAGTAAATACACTTGAACTCTGAGCCAGATAAATATAAAGCCTCACTCTAAAGACCGATTTAACTTTGTTCTCTTTATCCAATACATCATGTCTGGTTTTCAACAAAAAAATTACAAGAGACACTAAAAGGCAAAAAACACAGTCTGGAGACAGAGCCAGCATCAGAGTCAGATTTAGATACAGCAGAGATTTTGTAATTATCAGACAAAAAATAAAAAATAGCTATGACTAATATGCTTAGGGCTCTAACAGAAAAAATGTGCACAGTATGCAAGAACAGATGGGTTATGTAAGCAGAGGGATAGAAACACTAACTAAGGATTGAAAGAAAATGCTAGAAACCAAAAGCCCTGTAACAGCAATGAAGAATGGCTTTGATGGGCCCCTCAGTGGATCAGACATAGCTGGGGAAAGAATCAGCGTGCTCACAAATATGTCAATAGAGACCTTCCGAACCGAAAAATAAAGAGAAAAAAAGACATTGACAGAATATCCGAGAGCCATGGGACAGTTATAAAAGGTATAACAAACATATATGGAATGGTAATAACAGAAGAGAGACAGGAACTTAAGAAACAGTCAATGTAACAATGGCTAAGAATTTTCCAAAAATTAATAACAGACTCAACAGAATAAATGACCCCCCCAAAATGTACACTTAGGCATATCATATTCAGACTGCAGAAAACTGAGGACCGAGAGAAGATCTTCAAGAAAGTCAAAAGGAAAAAACACTTTGTCTATAGAAGAACAAGGATAAGATTTATACCAGACTTGCTTCCAGAAACCATGAGAACAAACATGCAGTAGAGGGAAGAGCTGAAAAAAAGTCAGAGGAAAAAGGATAAGAACTACATCAAATTTTCTTTCAGAAACCATGGAAACATAGAGTAACGTATTTAAATTGTTGAAAGAAGAAAACTAACAACCTGGAATCTTTTATTCAGCAAAATTATCCCTGCAATGCAAAGGATAAAGAGTTTCTCAGACAAACAGAAATTGAGGCAATTTGTTGACAGTAGTTCTGCTTTGCAAGAAATGTTAGAAGAAATTCTTCAGAGAGAAAAAAATTTACATAGGTTAGGAACGCAGATCTGTATAAAGAAAGGGAAAGCATTAAAGATAAAAATAAGTGATGGTAAAGTAAAATATTGTATTTTCCTAATTCTTTTTTTTTTGTTTGTTTGTTTTTGTTTTTGTTTTTGTTTTTTTTCTGAGACGGAGTCTGGCTCTGTCGCCCAGGCTGGAGTGCAGTGGCCGGATCTCAGCTCACTGCAAGCTCCGCCTCCCGGGTTTGCACCATTCTCCTGCCTCAGCCTCCCAAGTAGCTGGGACCACAGGTGCCCGCCACCTCGCCTGGGTAATTTTTTGTATTTTTAGTAGAGACGGGGTTTCACCGTGTTAGCCAGGATGGTCTCGATCTCCTGACCTCGTGATCCGCCCGTCTCGGCCTCCCAAAGTGCTGGGATTACAGGCTTGAGCCACCGCGCCCGGCCTTATTTTCCTAATTCTTAATTGATCTAACAAATAACTGTTCAAAATGATAATAGCAACAATGGGTTTGGTAGTCACCTTCTCGATACACCTTCTCGATAAGTGAAATAAGCAAAACATCCTGGAAGTTCTTCCCAGATCCTGGAAGCCAAAACAGACAACAGAGATGCTTTTCCTTGATACACAGATGGTAAAATCCTGGGAAACTGTATCTTCAGTCATGGAGAAGCAATTTGTCTTTTCTTTCTGCCTATGAAAACTCCCAAAAGTCTTTTCTTCCATGGTGTAGGTTTAAATAAGAAATCAGTATAAATTCTACATGGGGAACCATGAAACAATACAAAGCCAAACCAGAAACAAAAAGCAACAGTGTTTGGAAGCTGAAATTACTTCTCCCTAAGATGGAAATTTTATACTCTTTGAGGTCTCTTCCCATATTGAATTCACAGGAATCTAGGTTATAAACATCCTCCTCCAGCTTATTCCCATAGGCGCACACATACTGATACAGTAAACAGTGCAGTCTCTGTCACTCTGTCACATACTTCATTTTTTTTTTTATTTTAATAACAGCCACCTGTTTTTAGTGCCTCCTGTGACTAGGTATGGTGTTTAGCATTTTGTATACATTTTCTCATGTAAACCCCACACACCTTTTTAAGATAGGTACTACTGCTATTACTATTACGATTACTATCTTATTATTATTATCATTCAAATAATGAATAAAATGAGGCCCAATTACGTAGAGCAGAAAGGTGCAGGATTGCACTCCAAACTCTGGGACCTGCAATCTTACCTCCCATATACAGATAATCATCTTTTCTTGGGAAAAGAGACCTACTATCCCTGGTATAACCCCATGTACTCAGTCAGAATGGATTTTCCATACAGCAAACCTGTATACACTCTTAGCTTGGCACTGGATCAACAGTTACCTGAATCTAGACAGGGGTTTGCCTTCTCAGGGTCCCAAGCAATCTGACTCTTGTCTCCCCAGCAACCAGCAGCCACACTGCCTTTTGCCACATGGACCATTCACCACACCCAGTCTGGAACCTGCAGAGGCCTCAGGGAGCCACAGCACAATTGAGAGTACCTGAACACCAGTGCAGGTGGGAGACTTTGATGCCAACATGCTCCCACAAAAAGCTCGCATGTGAAACATCTGTGCTCTGTGACCCCTGGCACTGCAACACTGGGCTACTTCTGGCATTGCAATATTACACCCTGATAATGGCCAACACGCAGTGACTTTGAGGGAATGTCAACAAATCATAAAATCAAAAATGTAGGGAATTTTTTAAAACAGATGATACATCAAAACTTGGGCTTTAAACACATCTATATCCAAACCCACACAGCTGTTAAGAATCCTTGCAACACACCAGTCTCTTCTGGCTGCTTCCACCTACTGGTGGCCTTGCAATTTCAGATCCACACAGATTCCTTAGAGTGCTAAATGCATGGAAAGTGTAATTCTAAGATTTCAATTATTTTTAAGCACAAGGTTATGAAAAACATTTAAGAAACACGTTACCCTAAGTAATGATCTATTCTTACAGTGTAAGCTTTCCCTTATTATTAAAATAATGTGATTTTCCTTTGAATGCCTTGGAAATAAACATAACCTATATGTGCTTTTCTTTTAAAAAGTAAATTACTAGACTTCTGCTTGAGAAAGAACATTTTCTGGAGAGAAGCAAAGTCTATCAGCACAATCTGTTCAATGACCAATGAATGTCTCTATCCCTGACCACCAACAGTAAGCCTCCTACCCCTGCTGAGAGTGGCCTCTCTCCTTCCCTCCACCCTGGCACACTCTCTCAGGTCCTTCTCAAGTCCTCCTGGAAAGCAGGACCTCAGATAATGCAGGAAGAGGAAGCACATACGCCAATCCATACCCACATTCACCCTTAAAAGCTGCTTTTCAATTCTCAGCCCATGGCTTCGGAGAGGGTGTGCAAAAAGTCCAACCTGTTCCCTGTCCCCTGGGGTTGAAAAAAGGGACTGCAATATCTCTTCATATCCCCCACCTCCAATCCAAACATTTTTGAGGTCACTGAGCTGGTAAATCCTGCAAGCCCTCACCGAAGACAATTGGTCTTAAATACAAGCTTCTTGAGGACCAGCGACCATGCTCTGCTCTCATTTGTTTCTCCACATTCACTGTTTCTCCCAGCAGAACTCAGGGCTCTTATCAAAAGAGATGCCACCAAAGACTTTCATTTTTCCATTGAATTACAGATCTTTGAAATAATTTACAACTCATCTGGCATTTCAACTGACCCCACCTCCCTCATCACCTTAGAGCTGATCAAAGGAGTCCCAGTTGATCAACTAAGCAAGGCTCTGTGAATCATGCCCAGCAAAAGAGACACAACAGCTCCCGTGCAATCTGCACAAAAGACAGATGCAAAGGAAGCTGCCAGGTTAGCCTCCCAGACTGCCAAAGAAATGTCAGCTGATTATACCCCAGGAGGAAAGGGGACAGATTTCCAAAGTGAAATCTATTAGAATTCAATGGATCATTGTGTGACCACACTCAGGGAATCACAATTATATACATATTTATAGGGTACTGCTCTGCAAACATAAACAGCATTGTGACAAGGGACCTGCAACAAGAAAAAAAGGAAGAGAGTCTTTAAATGTTCAAAAGGATAAAAACAGAAAAGAGAATAAAAATTAATGACAAAAAAGTATACATCCAAGAGAGAAAACAAATGATCAAATAGAATGAAGAGGGAGGGAAGGAGCAATGTTAGGAGAGTTGATGGGACACGAGTGATATTTATGGGGCTAATCCTCCCTCTTCCGGGCTCATTATTGCCTTTCCCCTGTCACTCCCCAAAGGCTCCCGCCATGTTTATTCTCCCTGCACTCAGCTGTCAGAAACTTCATCTGTTAAAATGTTAGTTTCAAAGACTATGAAAAAGAAAGCTGACATAGTAAATCTAATTCATCAACCACAACAATGGCAAAAACATAACACTTATTTTTGAGTGAGCTATGTTGAACCTCTATAATAGTGACAAAATTGCCCATTTTAGATTAAATAATTAGAATGGTAATAAAACTAAGAAAACCCCACTCAACTTTCTAAGATACGGTGTGATGAGTGTTTGAGTTCACATTAAGCTAATGTTATGAGAACAGTGAAAAAAAGGAAAAACAGACACAAAAGCGCATCGAGAAGCAGGTATATAAATATTAGAGGAAAATTTGTCAGAGTTTCCAGAACTGGGAACAGTATCTGTTCCCACAAGAGCAGCATTCATAAGGCTTAACCAATATTAGCAAGACCCAAAAGGATAAAATGTTTCCAAGTAACTTAACTGCGTCCAAGAACAAAGCACAAGAATATTTCTAGGAAGGCAAAAATATCCAGCACTCAGCAAGTTACAATTCACAATGCCTGGCATCCAAACAGAGATTACCAGACACGTAAGGAAGCATGAAAATATAACCAATGATACAGAAGTACATCGATGAATCCAAAAAAAAAACCTCAGAACTTTTTTAAATGTCAGGATTAGCAAAGACATTTTAAAAGTTACTATAAGTCTATTCTCGATACTCAAAAGTTAACTAGATCCATGAAAGATAATATAAAAGACTAAAATTGAGCTTCTAGAAATAAAATCAATAATATTTGACATGAAATGAAGATGGAAGTAGCTATACACCAGACCTTGCAGGAGAAAATGTGAGTGTATTTGAGGACACTGCATTAGAAACAACTCAAAACACAATACAGAGAGAAAAGGAAAGAAAAAACTAAAAGAACGTAAGTGAGATTTTTGCATTGAATAAAAACGGAAACACAACATCATGGGCTGCTTAAATAAGAAATATTTAAGAAAATTTACAACCACTGAAAGTCTACTTTTAAAAAAGAAAGTTTCAAACCAATGTCCTCAGCTTCCACTTTGTAAAACTGGAAAAATTAGATAATATTAAACCCAAAGTTAGTAGAGGAAAGAAAATAATAAAGATCAGATTAGAAGTCAATAAGAGAGAAAACAAAAACAATACAGAAAAATCAGTGAAAGAAAAAGTTAGTTCTTCAAAAAAATCAATAAACCTTTACCAGACTGATAAGGAAAAAAGCAAACAAAACAGAGAACAAACAAAATTACTAACATTGGGAATAAAAGAAGAGACATCATTTCAGGGCCTACAGATGTCAAAAAGAAAACTAAGGGAATGTTATGAACAACTTTATGCTGATACCTTCTACAATGCGGATGCAACAGACAAATTCTTCAAAGACGAACTACTGAAGCAAACTCAAGAAACAATAAATAACGTGAATCACCCTATATCTATCAAAGAAATTTAATTTTTAGATAAAAACCTTCCCCCAAACATGATTTCAAGGATAAATTCTACCAAGCATATAAGGAAGAATTAATATCAATTCTATGTAAATTCTTCCAGAATACTGACAAGTAGAGAACACTTCCCAGTTTATTCTCAGGTCAAAATTACCGTGACCCCTGACTCACAAGTAAATTTCAAGGAAGGAAAACTGCAGATCAGTATTCCTCATAAACATTTTGGCAGAAGTTTTCAAAAGAATTTTGTAAATCAAATCTAACTACATATGAAAGGATAATACATCTTGTCCAAGTTTCCAACAATTCAAGGAAAGTTTAACTTTTTTTTAAGTAAATCAATGTAATTCAACATGCTAAGAAAAAAAAAAATTGGTTCATCCCAATAGGCATGGGCAAAACATGTGACAAAAGTCAACATCCTTCCCTCGTTTTAAAAAAACTCTGCAAACTAGGAAGAGGACTTTCTCAACTTGAGAAAGAGCATCTGAAACAACTATTACAAACATACTTAACGGTAAAAAGACTGCCTGCTTTCCTTCTAAATCAGGAACAAGACAAGGATATTGTTCTTGCCACTTCTTTTCAACACTTGAGAGATCCAGCCAGTGTGATAAGTTGGGGGGGAAGAAAACAGAGATGAAAGCCATCTAGATTGGAAAGGATAAGGTAACACTGTCCTTATTCACAGATGACATGAAAATCCAGTGGGATCTCAGAAAAGCCACTGAAATTAATAAACAAGTTTAACAAGATTGTGGGATATCAAGTCAATGCACAAAACCAATTTTATTTCTGTATATTAGCAATAAACAATTGAAATTTTACACTAAATACTCCTTATATGATAGCCTACAAAAATAAGAAAGAGAGATGAATATGACAAAAGACGTGAATGACCTATGCAATGGAAACCAGCAAATATTTCAGAGAAATTTTAATAGACCTAAATAAATGAAGAAATATGCCATGTTCACGGGTTAGAAAACTCATATTGTTAAGGCGTCAATTCTCCCCCAAGTTACCCGTATATTCAAATCAATTTTAATCAAAACCTTAACAGGCTTTTTAATGTAGAAATTGACAAACATTGCAAAACTCACGTGTAAATGCAAAGAACCAAGCATAGCCAAAACAACATTTTAAAAAATGATACAACAAACACCACCTTATTTAAAGAGTTATTGTAAAGCTACAGTGATTATGATAGCGTGGTATTGGTATAAATATACACGGAGAGATCAATGAAACTGAATATAATGTCCGGAAATAGACTGAAATATACCTGAACAACAAATTTTGACAAAGGTAGTTAGTTCAATGAAAAAGAAACATCAATAAATACTGCTAATTTGACATCTATAGATCCATAGGCGAAAACATCCATACCCCAAAAAATAACTTCAACCCATACCTTCTACTATACATAAAAATCAAGTAGAAAAGAATCATAGACCTAAATGTAAAACCTAAAACTATAAACTTCTAGAAATAAACATAGGAGGAAACCCTTATGACCTTATATTGGGAAAGCATTTCTTTGATTCAATACCAAAAGCACAATTTGTAAAAAAAACACTTCACCACACTGAAAAACTTTTGTCTTTTGAAACATACAGTACACTGGTAAGAGGATGAAAAGACAGATTGGGAAACAATATTTGTATAGCATGTATCTGATAAAGAGCTTATATCCAAATAGGTAAGGAACTCTCCAAATTCAACAGTAAGGAAATAAACAACTCCATAAGATAATGGGTAAAAGAGTGGAACAGACACTTTGGCTAAGAAAATATTCAGCAACTAATCACATGAACAGATGTTCAACATCACTTGTCCTTAGGGACATACAAATCAGGAGCACTACACATACAGTCGAGTGGCTAATTTTAAAGAGACTGACCATATCAAGTGTTGCAAGAAATAAGGAGAACCTGAAACAGTCACCCACTGCTGATGAGAACATAAAATGATACTATTCCAGTGGAAAATGTGTGGGTTATTTCAGAAAACGTTAAATGAACACTTACCATATGATCCAGCCAATACACTCCTGAATGTTAACACAAGAGAAATGAAAGCACATGTCTACAAAAAGACTTGTACATGAAAGTTCATAGCAGCCTTTTTAATTTAATAGTCAAACCTGGAGACAGCCTGCCTTAATCCATTCAGGCAGCTATCACGAAATAGCTGTAACAAAATACCATAAATGCCATCTCTGGAATAGATGTGAGGAATACATTTCTCTTGTTTGCAGCCTTTTGGAGGCTGGAAAGTCCAAAATCAAGTCTCCAGCAGATCTAGTGTCTGGTTAAGGGCCCTCTTCCTGGTTCATAAATGGCCGTTTTGCTTTAATCTCACATGGTGGAAGGGGCAAGAAATCTTTCTCCAGTCTCTTCCATAAGGACATTAATACCATTCAGGAAGGCTGACATCAGGACCGAATCACCTCCCAAATGCCCCACCTCCTAATAAGCATGATTTTACTCCATTTTGTACTGCTGTAACAGAATGCCTAAGACTGGGGAATGTATAAAGAACAGGAATTAATTTCCTCACAGTTCTAGAGGCTGGAAATTCTCAGGCACCAGCATCTGGTGGGGGCCTTTTTGCTGCATCTTCACACAGTGGAAGGCAGAAAGGCAAGAGAAAACCAATCTCTCAGTCAAGGCCCTGTGCAAGGACACCTGATCCCATTTGCAAAGGAGGAGGTCTCATGGCCGAATTATCCCTTAAAAGCTCCACTTCTCAATCCTATCCATTGGCAACACCTGAGGACGCATTCAAACCACAACAATCTGATTCTGGCCCGGCAAACGCTGTCCTTTTCACATCCGGAATACATTCACTCCATGCCAATAGCCCAAAAGTATTAACTCATCTCAGCATCAACTTTCAAGTCTAAAGTCCCAAATCTTATCCAAACATTGCATGAGTGACATTCAAGGTGTAATTCACCCCAAGGCAAATTTCCCTCCAGCTGTGAGTCTGTGAAATCAAACAAGTTATATACTTTCAAAATTCAATGGAGGGCCAGGCACAGGATAGTGCCGAGAGATAGAGACAGAGACAGAGACAGAGACAGAGAGACAGATAGAGATGATAGAGATAGAGATAGAGATAGAGATAGAGAGAGATAGAGATAGAGATAGAGATAGAGATAGAGATAGAGAGAGAAAAGAACAGGGTAACAGGTCCCAAGTCAGTCCAAAACCCAAAGGCGGCAAGCATTACATCTTAAGACTGAAGAACTACCTTTGACTCTATACACCACCTCCTGGACACACTGGGGTAGAGGATGAACCCCCAAAGCCCTGGGCAGCCCCACTTTGCTGGCTTTGCAAGACCCACACCTCAGCTCTCACACATTCAAGTCACATGCCTGTGGCTCTGCCAGGCTGGCGTTGCATACTGATGGCTCTACATTCTGGGGTCCTGGGGGCAGCCAGGCCCCAAGACTCCACTAGGTAATGCCCTATGGAGGCTGTCTGTGATGGCTGCACCCCTGTGGCAGTTCTCTGCATGGGCCTTCTCTGAGACATGCTTTGGCATCTGGGAGGAGGAAGGCATGCTGCCACAGCTCTTGCATTCTGTGCGCCCACAGAATCAGTATGAAGTGTACACTGCCAAGGCCTAGAGCCACTGCCGGAGCCCCAGTGCAGCCTGCTTCAGCAACAGCCAGGGTGTTTGCGGAGTGCTGCGCCAGAATGTGGGGAGAAGACTTAAAGTAGCCTTGGGAAGTAAGTCCTGAGGTCCCACAGGCACCCTGCATCCATTCTGCCTTCCAGGTTGTAGCATTTGGGGTCTGCAGTGGGAAGGCCTTGAACCTCTCTCAAGTGTCTTTGAGGTCATCCTCCCATTGTCTTGATGTATATAGCCCCTGGCTTCCTTTTATCCACACTAATCTCCTTACCAAACAGTCATTTGGCCACACCCTTGGTTTTCTCTCCTAAACACATTTTTTTTTAGTCTTTAAATGGCCAGGCTGAGAATTTTGCAAATCTTTACATTTTCCTTCCCATTATTTTAATTATAAATCATCTTTAAATATTTCTCTCTTCTCATATTTTACTGTAAGCATGTAAGAGAAGCCACGTAGGATCCTGAACACCTTGCTGCTTTGAGATCTCATCTGCTAAATATCCTAGTCATTGCTTTTAATTTCTGCCTTCCAGAAAGTCCTACGGCATGTATATAATTCTTAGCCGCCTTACCAGAAAGGTGACCTTTCCCCCGGTTTTCAATACCTTGTTCCTCATTTCCCTCTGAGACTTCATCAAAATGATCATCACCGCCAAGACCACTTAGGTAATCTCTAAGGAGAATGAGGCTTACCCTGCACCTCTCTTCTTCTGAGCTCTCACCAGAATCACTCTTAATGCTTCATTCACTGCAATATAGGCTTTTTTCCAGCATTCTCTTCAGAACTGTCCCAAGCACTAACCACTGCCCAGTTCGAATCCCGCTTCTACATTTTTTGATACTTGTTATAGCAACACTGTCCTCCTCTGACTTACCCTATCAAGTTCTGCCCTAGTTCAGTTGTGCTGCTATAACAGAATGCCTAAGACTAGGTGATTTATAAAGAACAGAGATTTATTCCTTTACATTTCTGGAAGCTGGAAAGTACAAGATCAAGGTGCCAGCATCTGATAAGGGCCTTCCTGCGATGTCCTCACATTGCAGAAGGCAGAAGGGTAAGAGGGAACCAACTCCCTTTATCAAGCACCTTTATAAAGGCGTCTGATCTCACTCGCAGGGAAGGAGCCTCACCACCTCTCAAAGGCTCCACCTCTTAATCCTATCGCACCGGCACACCTGAATTTCGAAAAGGAAACATTCAAACCACAGCACCATCATATTGGGGGTTAGAATTTCAACATGTAAATTTTGGGAGACATAAACACAGTCCAGCCCAAATGACCATCCACAGACGAATGGGCAACACACTCTGGCATATATATATATAATGAAACGCCATTCACCAATAAAACAAGGTCAAGTGTTGATACAACTCAAACGTGGATAAATCTCAAAAACCTACGCTGAGCAAAAAGCAAAACAACACAAACTAACAAAAAACTCAGACAAACAAGAGTACCTTCTATACAATTAGATGTATAGAACATTCTAGGAGACACCAATCAGTGCAGACAAAAGATGAGGGTGGACACGAGAGAGGAAGGAACCATGAAGGAGAAGCAGGAAACATGTGGGGGGACAGGAATATGTTCATTCCCTTGATCGTGGCGATGGGTTCCTGGGTTTTCACAGTTCACCACAGAGTATCATTTAAACGTGCAGTTCAGACACAAAGATGGGAACAATAGATACTACAGACTCTGAAAGGAGGGACATAAGGAGGCAGGCAAGGGCTGAAAAACTTCCTATTGGGTACCATATTCACTATCTGGGTTCCAGGATCCACGGAAGCCCCAGCCTCAGGTTCAGGCGATATACCCTTGTGACAAACCTGCACACGCTTCCTCTGACTCTAAAGTTCAAATTAAAAAACAATAAACAAATAGATAAAAATATGTGCAGTGCATAGATGTTGATTGTGCCTCAAAAAGCTAAACAAAACAAAGACTATCCCACTCCACTCAATGTTCGTTGACTTCAATCAGAAGATGCTTCAGGCTCTACCCACCTTCGAAACTCACGGGGGTCCCAGCGCAAAAACCGAACCTGGTACAGCGCCTGAGGCAATACCCGCCTCAGGCAACCAACCAACCAGGCATGACAAATCCACTATCCATGAAATCTTCCTACAAGAGTTCATACGGAAGTGTTATAGGAGCCTAGAAATCCTTCCTTGGAAACTCACACTTACCTGTTATTTTCAAAACCCTACGTAACAGTCACTTAGGGCTTTGGAATCAAATTGAGGGTTTTTTTTTTTCTGTTCCTTTTCATGTTATGGCATGTTATGCTTTGTTAATGTATTCATTGCTTCATCAAACATTTATTTAGCACCTAATGTGCACAAAGAAATGGACTAACTGCAGTTAAGGAGAAAAAAGGTTTGCTTCCTTTTCTGATAAAAACTGCACTAATTTGTTTTAAAACAATTTAGGTTTAAAAAAATGAAAAAATAGGCTGGGCGCGGTGGCTCACACCTGTAATCCCAGCACTTTGGGGGGCCGAGGCGGGCGGATCACAAGGTCAGGAGATCGAGACCATCCTGGTGAACATGGTGAAACCCCGTCTCTACTAAAAATACAAAAAAATTAGCCGGGCAAGGTGGCGGGCGCCTGTAGTCCCAGCTACTCGGGAGGCTGAGGCAGGAGAATGGCGTGAACCCGTGAGTCGGAGCGTGCAGTGAGCCAAGATCGCGCCACTGCACTCCAGCCTGGGCGACAGAGCAAGACTCCATCTCAAAAAAAAAAAAAAGAGAGAGAGAAAATGGGGTAAATGCATGAATAGAGTAAAAAGGACCTCAAAGTAAAAGAGGAACGAGTGAAGCAGAGTCATCAGCAAGGGTTTTCTGGGAGCAAGGGTGTGTTTTTTCATTCATTTATCCATGTGTTCATGTATTCATTCATTCAACAAAAATTCTTTAAGCCATTTTGCCCTAAATTTGTGTACACAGATATTCTGCATGAAAATAAAAGGGAGTCTCAGCCTCCCAGCCATCTTCCTTTACCCTCCGTGCTTCTGTGAGGAGTAAAGGTGGAGACGGAAGTTTGGACAGGAAGGAGGGTTTGTATCTGAGAAGCGGTGCTGAAGCTGCGACTGTGGGCTAGCCAATGTGCTAGGTGTCGGAGTGCCAGGAAGGATGAAACTGTGGTTTCCACCTTGCAGGCACTCACACAGTCAACGGGAAAGAATCAGGGAAATACACGACTGCAAACACACGATAAATATTTCAACAAAATGCACCAGACACTACAGGATCATAAAACAGAAAGTATCTTTGGAGGCCAGAAAGGCTTCACAGAGAAGGAAGAATTGCACTGAGCACTGTGGATAAGCTTCCCAGTGAGAAGAGCAGGACTGGCATGTTCCCAGGAACTTTTTTGTATGAAAGTTGTGAGGTAAGACCGATATTAAAGGACCATCGTGTTGTCAGTGCAGGGGATGGAGAGCAAGACCAGTGGCAGGGGAACCAGTTGGGAAATGACTACAAAGTCCAGGCAAGAAATGGCAAGATGTTGAAAGAAAACAGTGGCATTTAGGATGGAAAAGACGGCAGAGACTTGAGAAATATCTAGGATATTCGGAGTGAGTGTCTAATTAGAAGTACAGGCTTAGGGCAAGAAAGGGTCACGTGTGAAACTGAGTTTCCGCCATACGTCATGGAAAAGAGAGAATATGGTCCAGGAAGAAGAGGATGCATTCATTATTGGCAATGGTGCATTTGAGTCGTGGAAGGCATTGCCACATGGAGCAAGACACATTTCCCAGCTGCAGAGGTAATTAGGGTTCACTGCCCCAGGCTAAGTTGTCAAATGTTGCAGGAGGACCCAATCTTGTAAGTGTGAACAGTGTCACTTAGACTTGGCAAGTAGGTGGACATAGGCCTTGTAAACATGAAGTGTTTCAGTATAAGGATGGAGCAGAAGTTACATGAAATGGGAAGACTGCAGAGAAGAGGAGCGAGAGAATGTCTCCCAAAATGATTCACAGGTGAGAATCTCTTATCAGAAATACTTGCGACCAGAAGTGTTTCAGATTTCAAATATTTTGTATTTTAGAATATTTGCATTATGCCAATTGATCAACCCGAATCCCAAATTTCAAAATCTTAAATGCTCCAGTGAGCATTTTCCTTTGAGCATCATGTCAGCACAGAAAAAAATTCAAATTTTGGGGCATTTCAGATTTCAGGCTTTCAGATTAAAAATACTCGGCCTACAATACATGCCCAGATCAGAACTTTCAAGAAAATTCTGGAAATGCTAGTTTTCCTAGAGATGTTCTATGAGAAATAAAAATGTTCATGTTCTTCTAGAATGTGAATCTTTAAAAGGATGAGTACAATTGATTGTTCTACACGACAGTCACCCTCAAGAAATGTGTGCTATGTCCCAGTTGGCTCCCTAAGAAATGATGGTGCAGGAAGTGAGAACAGATCCACAGATGGCATTTACCAACTACTGTTCAGCTCACTTGTTGACTAACTCCTGCTCAATACAGGTGTAGATGAGACAGTGCCAAGACATGGGCAGTTACCAGGTGCAGGCACTGTACTAGGCAGTGTACTAGGCACTCCAGGGACAGGCAGTCAATGAGGGAATGAGGGCACAGGCAAAAGTGACTGCTGCTTCCACAAGAAGAGTCCTGGGTACTAGGGCACTGCATGAGGAAAGGAGCTGTCCTATGGGGGGGGGGGGGTCAAAGAATACCTCCAGAGAACAGGCAATGAAGCTCAACTCCAAAAAGAGTAGGAGTCAATACAGGGAAGGGAAGGTTCACGAGTGTTTCCGCAGAGGAATCAGCATGTGAAAAGACCTGAAGTGGAAGACAGCATGCCACATCCATGGGCATCAGCTTGCCCCTGATTGCTAGATTGCTAGCCAAACTCCAAGGCTGTTGGAGTTTCAATCCCGGTTCCACCAGTTAAAAGTTGTGTGACCTTAAGCAAGGTATACAACGAGCTTTTCCCTTCCTCAGCTCCCTTGTCTGTAAAATGGGGATCAGTACAGGACCTTTACGCAGGCCGTTCGGAAGGATCCAGAGAGCTATCACACAGAAGCACATAACTGGTAAGTGTTAGCTATTACTGTTAGTATTGCATATCTTATTTTGTACTGGGTTTCTAAGAAAATTTAAATACCGATGATTATCTTTTCTGCTAAGAGATCATATGGATATATTTTTTACTTTTATAAAGCAACTTATTGAGGTATAGTTTATAGATAGAACAATCATCCATTCTAAGAGTGCTGCTCAATAATTTTTAGCAAATGTTTTATGGTCAAGCAATCATCACCACTGATATAGTTTGGATATGTGTCCCCTCCAAATCTTACATTGAACTTTGATTCCCAATGTTGGAAGTGGGGCCTGGCGGGAGCTGTCTGGGTCATGCAAGTGGACACTTCATGAATGGCTTGGTGCCCGCCTCTGAGCAAAGAGTGAGTTCTCACTCTATTTGTTCACAGGAGAGTTGTTAAAAGGCCTGACCCTCTCCCTCCTCTCTCTCGTTCCCTCTCTCTCCATAGGACATGCTGACCCTCCTTCCACTTCTGCCACGATTGGAAGCTTCCTGAGGCCTTGCATAGCCTGCAGAACCATGAGCCAAGTAAACCTCTTTTCTTTTCTTTTTTTTTTTTTTTTTTTGAGACAGAGTCTTGCTCTGTTGCCCAGGCTGGAGTGCAGTGGCGCGATCTCGGCTCACTGCAAACCCTGCCACCCAGGTTCACGCCATTCTCCTGCCTCAGCCTCCTAAATAGCTGGGACTACAGATGCCCGCCACCATGCCCGGCTAATTATTTGTATTTTTAGTAGAGACGGAGTTTCACCGTGTTAGCCAGGATGGTCTCGATCTCCTGACCTTGTGATCTGCCAGTCTCAGCCTCCCAAAGTGTTGGGATTACAGGCGTGAGCCACCGCGCCCAGCCATAAACCTCTTTTCTTTATAAATTACCCAGCCTCCAGTGTTCCTTTATAGCAACACAAACAGACTAAGGCAACCACAATCCAGTTTTAGAAAATTTCCATTGCCCCAAGAAGTTTCCTCATGCATTTTTGCAGTCATTCTCTACTTTCACCCCCAGGCAAGTACTGATCTACTCTCTCTAAATATAGGTTTGCCTTTCTTATATAAATGGAATCATAGACTATGTAGTCTTTGGTGTCTGGCTTATTTCAATTAGCATAATGTTCCTTGAGGTTCATCAATGTGGCTGCATTTACCTTCTGTGTATTGCCAAATAGTATTACATGGTACAGATAGGCCATATTTTGTTTATTCATTCAACAGTGTATGAACACTGGGGTTGTTTTTAGTTTGGGGCTGTTTTGAATGCCCTGCACAGAATGCACAGAAGTTGTGTGGCATATATTTTCTTTCTTTCTTTTTTCCATTTTTTTTTTTTTTTTTTTTTTTAGATGGAGTCTCACTCTTGTTGCTCAGGCTGGAGTGCAGTGGCACAGTCTCAGCTCATTGCAACCTCTGCCTCCCAGGTTCAAATGATTCTCCTGCCTCAACCTCTCCAGTAGCTAGGATTACAGGCAACTGCCACCACACCCGGCTAATTTTTTATTTTTAATAGAGACAGGGTTTCTCCATGTTGGCCAGGATGGTTTCGAACTCCTAATCTCAAGGGATCCACCCGCCTTGGCCTCCCGAAGTGCTGAGGTGGCCTATATTTTCATTTCTGTTGGGCAGATACTTAAGAGGTAGAATTGCTGGGCCATACGGTAACTCTATGTTTAAGTTCTTAAGAAACCTTCAAATAGTTTTGCAGAGTGTCTACCATTTTACATTCCCACCAGCAATGTATAAAGACTCCAATTTCTCCAAATGCTTCCTAATACTTCATATTCTCAATCTTCAAGGGAAATACTGATACAAAGACTGTACCCATTTTTCAACTGGGTTGTGTCTTCTTCTTATTGATTATGAGTGTTCTTTCTATATACCGGACAGACAGGTACTTTAAAAATATTTTCTCCCAGTTAGTGGGTTGTCTTTTCATTTTCTGAATGAATAACACTTTGTGATTTTTTATTTTTTTATTTTATGATTTATTTTTATTTTTTGCATCTCTCAGTTCTCTTGGGAGACTGTTTTTGACATCTCCTTTAATCTGAGCACGTACTATGCCTCATGAGCTCGGAAGCAGTCTGACAATACCTTATAATTTTTTGGTATTTTCTGTCAAGTTCAACACCGTCTATTCCAGAACAAATCTAGATAGATCATTCTACAGCCAATTCCTCTGGCAAATGGATTCCACCATCTTCCCTCTGGAATGATATCACTGGCCTCTATCAATGAGGAAAGGCCAGCAAAATGTATCACTGTGTTTAGTTTAAAGATGTTTTTGAGGACATTGTCCTATGGCAAAGAACTCCTCCTTTTCCAGGAGGATGTTGGCTGGTCTTGAAGGCAGAAATGACTGCATTCCCTAAGCAATAGGTTTGACTGCCCTGTAGACACCACCACGTAACAGTAAGTTTCTCCTTCTGGGAAACCGGCCCTCTGACCCCCTTGGATGATAACTTGTGGATCACACATAATACATCCTGACGGACGTGGCATGTTCTAAATCCACTGCTCCACTCTGCCTCTTTTCCATCTGCTTTGTATTCATTTTATGAATGTATTCTATTGTGTTTGCACGAGAGTGATTTTAACTGGCTCTGGTCTACATTTGTCAACACTACCTCCCCCGCCCCAGGCTCCCCGTCCCCCACCCTTCTCAGCCTTAGTGTACAAAGCCCTTGATCACAGCAGGACACATCAGAGTGAACCCGGAAATGTGTGGAACCAACCTGAGCTCGTCCCTGGAACGGCTCTGGCTGCAGCTAGCAAAGGAGAAGCTTTTCCTTTCTTACAGCAGCAGCCAGCGGCATAAACCACCTGTCTTGGTATTGTAATGAAGTAGCGAACATAATGAAATAAACTAACGATTTAAAATTGCAATCTTAACACTCGTCAATTCGAGAAAAGTAAAACAAGTAAGGAGAGCGAGAGGGACTGCATGGAGAGGAGAAGCTGCTTTGGAAATGGGAAGGGCTCTTTGAGGAGAAGGCATTTTAGTATCGATCTGAGTACCGAGAAGAAGCGAGCTTGGGGTGGATCATGAGCAGAGCATGTGCAGCAGCTTAGACGCAACGGCAAGGACCCTGGGTGGGCACAGACGTCACGCACTGGTGAGACGGCGGGTTGGAGCCCAGGGCCTAAGCAGGAGGCCAGGGAGGTGGGCAGAGGGCAGCCCGGGGAGGTGTGAAGGAGAGGGAGAACGCTCACATCACTGAACTCTTCATTGTCTTTTTGTTTGTTGATTTTTGTTTTGTTACACAGACAGCATCTCTTTACGTTGCCCAGGCTGGTCTTGAACTCCTGGCCTCAGGCAGTCCTCTCGCCTCAGCCTTCCAAAACGCTGGGATCACAGACACGAGCCACCATGCCTGCCCATAGCAGTGGGTTGTGTAAGGGAACAGAAGGTGTGGTTTTCTCTGGTTACTCTGGCTACTGTGTAAGAAGCAGGGGGACCAGAAGAGCAGCAAGGAGGCCGGGAGGAGCGTCCAGATGGAGATGCTGAAGCTGTGGGAAAGCAGGGCGGGCAGGAGTGGTGTGGGGGGTTCAGTCCGTGCAGCTGTTGCAGGCAGCACACGACAGGATTCTCTGACGAACAAGGACGAGAGTGTGGGGAAGCCGAGACCCCGTGACTCCGGAACCCTGTTGTGGACATTTTATATCTGCGATGCTGAAACCTCCAAGTGGTCATTTAGGATGTGAGTCTGGCCCTTGGGAGAAGTGACAGCTTGTATTACATGTCAGGGCTGTTGCAGTGTGCGGATGGTACCGGAAAGGCGAGGAGGTGGAGAGAAAGTAGAAGTTAGGACCCTGTGCCCAGGACTACCTCAGGAAGGTGGCGAGGAGATGCCCCCGAGGAGACCACACAAACAGCTGAGAGGCCAGAGCAGAGACTGAGGAGATGCCCCCGAGGAGACCACACAAACAGCTGAGAGGCCAGAACAGAGACTGAGGAGATGCGCAGGGAAGCTTCAGGGAACCCCGTGGGCTGGGAACCCCAAATCCAGCCCCAGGAGGCAGCACGCTGGGCTGCAGGCTTCGGAAACTCCGCATCGTGCTGGCTGCACAGGGAAAGCAGACGGAGGGGCGAGGTTGCTGGTCAGATGCAGCGCGCCACCACGGGGGAGTTCCAGGGTCAGGGAGGGGTAGAAAAAAGGACAGCTTTTTTTTTTTTTTTTTTTTTTGAGACGGAGTCTGGCTCTGTCGCCCAGGCTGGAGTACAGTGGCTGGATCTCAGCTCACTGCAAGCTCCGCCTCCCAGGTTTACACCATTCTCCTGCCTCAGCCTCCCGAGTAGCTGGGACTACAGACGCCCACCTCGTCGCCCGGCTAGTTTTTTGTATTCTTTAGTAGAGACGGGGTTTCACCGTATTAGCCAGGGTGGTCTCGATCTCCTGACCTTGTGATCCGCCCGTCTTGGCCTCCCAAAGTGCTAGGATTACAAGCTTGAGCCACCGCGCCCGGCCAAAAGGACAGCTTTTTAAGAAGTGGGAGAACCAGGCTCTGCTGGTTAAGGGGCCCATGAGGGCAAGGATGAGGAAAGGGTCAGGGTCCTCCTGACTCTTGTTTGGGCAATCGGGCGGCGCTCAGCTCCTGAGAGTGGCTGAGGCAGGGTGCGGCAGTGGGAAAGGTGTCACAGGAGGCCGTGACTGTAGTGGAACGGGCAGTGGTAGTCGGAGGACAGCCAAAGGAGCTTCCTCTTGATAACCTTTTTATTATTATTATTATTATTTTTTTTTTTTTTTTTGATATGGAGTCTAGCTCTGTCGCCCAGGCTGGAGTGCAGTGGCCGGATCTCAGCTCACTGCAAGCTCCGCCTCCCGGGTTTACGCCATTCTCCTGCCTCAGCCTCCCAAGTAGCTGGGACTACAGGCGCCCGCCTCGTTGCCCGGCTAGTTTTTTGTATTTTTTAATAGAGACGGGGTTTCACCGTGTTAGCCAGGATGGTCTCGATCTCCTGACCTCGTGATCCGCCCATCTCAGCCTCCCAAAGTGCTGGGATTATAGGCTTGAGCCACCGTGCCCGGCCTCCTTTTTATTATTTTTTCATGGTGTGAGGCCCTCTGCTGAGAATGTGGCGGGTAGAGAGAATGGTAGCAGAGGCAAAGGATGGACATGCAGAGAGTGGACGCACAGGAGAGCGGAGACCCAGGCCTGATGGCAGAGGATGGACAGGCAGAGAGTGACGCACAGGAGGGAGGAGACCCAGGCCCGATCAGCAACACTGGCAGCTCAGTCGCCTGGTGCCATCAGTCATCTCTGAGTGCCCCGAAATGCAGTCCTGGGCTCAGGAGCAAGGAGAGAGGATGACGCTACCAGGATGATCCAGCCTGGAGATCTGTAGGGTACAGGCTGGAAAAACATCAGAGATATGCATCAAAAAGGTTCTCCAAGAGGGGCCAATAGGGTGGGAAGAATGAATGCTATGGACAGGCAATGCTGGCACAGGAAGGAGTGAGAACTGGCGGCCGCAACATGCTGTTTCCATAAGATGTTGTGGGTGGGAGACAGCACGCTCCCCGTTTCCATCTGGGCACTGGTTGCATGAGCTCATGTGCAAGTGAGCATTCATCAGGCTGAACACTCCTGTGCCCGCTTCTGCCTCCTTACGGCAGGTGTGCTGTACCTCCGCAAACCACACGCCCTCAGGGGAGGAGACGCAAGAAGGCAGTGAAGCCGGCAGAGGCACCAGGGATCAGAGACGGCAGGTGGAGGCTGAGCAGCCACATGTTGTGTGTGTCCAAAGTGCCTTCCCCAGGCACATTTGCCATGGTGGGGCTGAGGTGACCACCGTGGCAGAGACTCTGACCCAGAAGGAAACTCTAACACGTGCCAGCAACGAGGACAATAATAAAGAGAATGTGTTTGTCATCGCATTCAAACACACGGAAAACAGCCGAGGAAGGTGTGCAGAATCTGAGCTACGACAATTCACCTAGTTTCCCTAAGCCTCAGTTTCTTCCCTTGTAAAAAGAGCTTCGTAAGTGCCCCTGCACTGGGGTCGGTGTGAGGATGAAGTGACATGATACATGGAAACTGCTTGACACAGTGCCTAAAATACAACAACGTTCCCATAAACTACTGTGAACCCCAAAACTCTGAGACAGGTTTCAGTTAATTTAGGAAGTTTATTTGCCAAGGTTGAGGCTGCACGTCCGTGACACAGCCTCGTGAGGTCCTGATGACAGGTATCCAAGGTGGTCAGAGCACAGTTTGATTTTATACATTCTAGGGAGACATGAGACATGAATCAACACATGTAAGATGAGCACTGGTTCGGTCTGGAAAGGCCGAACAACTCAGAGCAAAGGCAGGAAGACTGGAAGTGGGGCGGGGCTTCCAGGTCATAGGTAGATAAGAGACAAATGGCTGCATTCTTTTGAGTTTCTAACTAGCCTTTCCAAAGGAGGCAATCAGATATACTTTTATCTCTGTGAGCAGAGGGGCGACTCTGAATAGAATGGGAGGCGGGTTGGCCCTAAGCAGTTCCCAGCTTGACTTTTTCCCTTTAGCTTAGGGATTCAGGGGTCCCAAGTTTTCTTTTCCTTTCACACTCTCTATTATTATTTTCACGGTCACTGTTAGTAATTCTTAAAGGTGCATGGGAAATCACTCAGGACTGTCCCCTTCAGGGAACAGGGGGAGTTCAAGAAATAGGAGTGAAAGACAAATCTGAAGTCTGTGTAGAACACCAAGTTCTCACAGGACACACCAAAAACAGAGAAACACAACCATCCCCTGCCTCAAGGGGAGATGAAGCACATCCCAAAAAGCCACGTGCAAAAAAAAAAAAATTACAAAGCCACATGGCAGTCAGGCACAAAAAACAAGGTGCCAGGTAAATACATCCGTGCTGAGGGCACGCAGACAAGGAGGCAAAAGAGGTTCACGGGCAGCTCCTGGAGGACCTGGGGGGTCTGAGTTTGGAGCAGTAGGCAGGAGTGAGCAAGGAGAGAGCCTTCCTCACAAGGACCAGCGAGCTTTGCTAACCATCAAGGCCTTGAAACTAGGCAGGAACACACATGGGAGACTCCAGCTGGTGACTGAAGAGGTCAGAAAAATCTGAGAATCAGCAGAAAAACCAAGTATTCGAAGCTACCATTTCCAGCCAGCAAAGTTAACTTTGGGTCTGGAGGGTCCTCAGAAGCCTCTCTAAGAACTGAGCAGGAAACAGAGCAACAGATATGACGGTGACAGAGAATTTTTCCCTGCAGCTGTGTGTGGGATGTGCTACATCCCAGAAGAGAGAGGAGAGAAAACCCACACGATGTAATAAGACTTGCACGAAAATGCCACATTATGACAATAAGTCCTTAAGCACCAAGGCAGGGACGAGAAGGACATGACTTAGCATTTGGTAATTATGTTGAACAAATTATGAAATAATAACTATTTATAAACTGATTCTCTTACTAGTCCTGAGCACAGAGAATATGTTTTCAGATAAAAATAATAGATAATGAAGTGCTAGAAAATGTTGTTAAGGTGCATGGGGTTGGTTGCCTTGTGATGTGTAATATACTAATGACAGGCAGATTACTCTGATGCATCCAATGCCTGAATCATCAGTTGCCTTGTGTGCCAAATCCATTCTTTTGTTAGTAAACTATTAAAAACATCCATGGTCTGGCATTTATGGGCCTTCTTTATTGCAACTCATTTATAATGTATAGAATATGACCTCAACATTCCATAGACTGCTCTAAAATTTCCAGACTTGCTACATCTTCCAAACACCGAAAGCAAAATACACAGAGAACAAGCCACGGTGAGAACACACACTGTTGTGAACTCAGCGCTGGTTTGCAATTAGAATGGAAAGCTGAGCCATGCAGGAATTCGCCACACCTTCTAAAGCAAGTGCATCCAACTCAAACTATACATGAGCTGATCAATAGCCTGACTCAAGGGAAAGAAACAGGAGAGTCTCATCTTCAAAATGTAAGACTGTATTGATTTTTTTCCTCCTAAAGGCCCAGAGGGTACAAACTGCAAAACAGCTCTCAGCAACTGAATGCTAGATGCTGATCCTCTTCCCACTGAACGTGGTTGTGTGTGTGACGGGTGTGCGCTAGGAGTGGAGGTGGAAGCACTTCCAACAAAGAGGTAGGATAATGCTCCCAATGTGGCTGATGATGCTGCATTCATATTTATAGAGAACCACAGGCTCCTAAAACCCCTATCTCAGCCCTTTGGTGCCATACCACATCACATCCAAGTCGCTCAGAGGTAAGAGCTCCCCTCTGTATTTCACCATCCAGCACCTAACCCATCCTCACAATTGCCAGGAAGAAATGATGTCACGGGGGGTTTAAGCAATGTGTGCAAGTTCCCCAAACAGGTCAAACCCATAAACCATCATCACCAGCTTCTCACAGCCTGCCTCACATCAACTTGCAAATCCCTCTTACATCTCCTTAGAGGCCTCCTGTGGGTTCTCACTGCCATCAGCAAGTCTCTTCTATTTCTTTAAGAATCATCCAATTATTTTTATCACCAACTCCCTTTCTCTTTCACAGTCCATCCAGCTCACATGGCATATATCCAGTGACAGCCCAGTTCTGAGGACCTCCACCAAATGACAGCCCAGCTCTGACGACATCCACCCAACCACACCCCCCTCTGAGGACCTCCACCCAATGACAGCCCAGCTCTGAGGACCTCCACCCAATGACAGCCCAGCTCTGAGGACCTCCACCCAACCACAGCCCAGCTCTGAGGACCTCTACCCAATGACAGCCCAGCTCTGATGACATCCACCCAATGACAGCCCAGCTCTGATGACATCCACCCAACCACAGCCCAGCTCTGAGGACCTCCACCCAATGACAGCCCATCTCTGGGGACCTCCACCCAATGACAGCCCAGCTCTGGGGACCTCCACCCAATGACAGCCCAGCTCTGGGGACCTCCACTCAATGACAGCCCAGCTCTGGGGACCTCCACCCAATGACAGCCCAGCTCT
>NC_045439.1:161342216-161346028 GCF_002776525.5 Piliocolobus tephrosceles
ATGACAGCCCAGCTCTGGGGACCTCCACCCAATGACAGCCCAGCTCTAATATCCACCCAACAGCCCAGCTCTAATGACATTGCTCTCCAGCTCTGAAGCTCCCAGGGACTGGATAATGTGGGCCATGTGTAACGCTAAGACCACACATCCTAGCACTTAGATTACTTACCCATCACCAAAACAGTAACATGCTGTGGGTTCCAGGGAAGATGCTACCCTGAATTCTCCCCTTGTCCAAATTATGCCTACCCAAAAAGGCTCATCCAGAACTAGAACTCCACACTTTTTAAAGACAGCCCTTCAGATCTGATAATTGAATGGGATCTCTCTCTCCTCCTGGCTCCCTCCCTCACCCATCACATGTAATGCTTCATGCTTCTCTTGGGTGTACTGATTTTGTTTTCCCTTGCTCCATATTTTTCTTCTCTGCGACTGGAACAGACACCTCTTTATAAGCTGAGCTGGATCTTCGTCTTGTCAGTCTGGTATTTGGCGTTAACCAACAGAACTCAACAGATATTTACTGGATAGTTGTGACAAATCCAAGCATTCCAAAGACATTTGCCTCTTAGGCCAAGGGTAGAGATCCTTGATCCTTGTAAATGATACTATCCTCTGTTCATCATTTTAAAGGCAGAAGAGTTCTCACTTCTGCATAGCCCAAGTATTTCCACAATCAGTTTAAGTTTATCTCTCATTCTGTCTGTCTCATTCTTTCTCTTTTGCCCACTTTGGCAAAGTAAAACAACCAAAAAAAAAATGTCATATAATAACCTATCTGTAGCAGCATTGTGTTTAGTGTTCTTTTCTGTTGGTCCTACCCACACCTGAAAACAAAAAAGAAAGTACCCCAAAGGCCTAGTCAAAGGCCAGAATTGGCCAAGGACAACTTGTGCAATTGAATAGCTTATTTCTATTAATACTTATAAAGAATCCATACTAACACTGCAAACATTTTGCATACAATCTTGAGATTAGTATGATGCTCAATGTGGCCTTTTTTCTTATTAGTACTCTCCTCTATTCCCCAGCTGATCCAGATAATCCACGTTTCCTCCTTAGCAGCCGGCTTTGGATGGCTGTAGCTGTCTCAGATATTCAGAACACCACCCACCATCCATCATCCCCCACAAGGTGGCCAGAATGATTCTTCGAACATGCCAACTTAATCCTGTTACTCCTGAAGCTGTACACCTCAGTGCTTCCACACTGCTGAACTGTGGCCCTCCTGGGCTCAGCTCACAAGCCTGACGTGATCAGATCCAACCCCTCTTCAGCCTGCCTCTCCCCACACTCGCTGCTGACATGCTGTGGGGCCACTTCATCCTCTGGTGGCCTGGAGGAGCTCTTCCTCTGCTGCAATGCTTCCTCCACTGCCCTTCACCAGGCCCCTCTGTGCGTCTCCTCGTGGTCCCCACTGCCACCTGGCACGTGGTGCTTCCTACAGGTTGCCTGCATGCACCACACTGACCTCTGGGAGGGCACAGGCACATCGGTCTGAATTGCAATTATTCCTGCCATGTCCACAACAGCACAGCAAGCTCCTGGTCTTAGATCTGCATGCGAAGCATTTGGCACAGCGCGAGGCACACGACAGGTGCTCGTGAGTGTTTGCTGCACAGATGCGGGACCCACTAAAGAGGGAAGGAACGACGCTGCTCAGTATGGACCCTTCCAGGACTCTGCACACACACGGACAGGTGTGCCTTTCTTTCCAGGAACTCAGGCTGGCACTCTCCACGAATGGAATGTGCTGGTTTCAATTTCACACTTCAAATCAGGCATAAAATCATTATATGAAAATCCATGGCACAATGATTCAAACAATTGTCGATCATTCCTAAAATTGTTCTTATTCAAATTTTATTCACACTTTAATAGGCTCAATTTTGCCATATCCATGGGTAAAAGCTAAGTTTTAAATATTCAGCTTTGAATGACTGACAGCACTACTTAGCAGATATTTATTATCATTCCAGCACAGTGTTTTAAAATGCCTCGAGGTGTGAACACATTGATCCCTGCATTGTAGCTGTATTGACCACTGTTTCTGTCGTGAAACAGGTCAGATCATCAGTTTGGACACAGCTATGCTAAGAATGGTCAGCTCTGAATATTTACTTCACAAGCCAGTTCAAGAAACCAGGACAACAAGAAAAAGATGAGAAAGAGTTAAATCCAAAAATTCACCCAGTAACTGATATCATAACCCAAAACTGGCAATTCCCAAACCTGACTGGTCATTAGAACTTGTCTTACCCGTCACTTCTATCAGCTGCTGTCAGTCATCATTTTTCTCCTGGCTCTCTGATCCCTGGCTCAATCGCACAGCATTGTAGAACTTTGTGTCTGAAATATCCATGTGACAAAGACTCAAAGGGGCGGTGACGTAGGAAGATGAGATTGGGGCAAGCAGGCATCATTTCAGGGTATCCAGGGACCCACACAGTCAGGTTTTTACAAATTGGCAGTTGAGGCCGGGCGCGGTGGCTCAAGCCTGTAATCCCAGCACTTTGGGAGGCCGAGACGGGCGGATCACGAGGTCAGGAGATCGAGACCATCCTGGCTAACACGGTGAAACCCCGTCTCTACTAAAAAATACAAAAAACTAGCCGGGCGTGGTGGTGGGCGCCTGTAGTCCCAGCTGCTCGGGAGGCTGAGGCAGGAGAATGGCGTAAACCCGGGAGGCGGAGCTTTCAGTGAGCTGAGATCCGGCCACTGCACTCCAACTCCAGCCTGGGCGACAGAGTGAGACTCCGTCTCAAAAAAAAAAAAAAAAAAAAAAAAAAAATTGGCAGTTGTACAATCTCTTCCCCGCTCCCCACCTAAAGGAATTAGATTTTACTTAGACCACAAATATCTTCTCTTAGGAATACCAAGAGTTCTCTGATTCATGAGCTGTTACATTCTTTCTCTTTAAATCTTCTTTATATATGTACAGGGCCTTTACATATATGCAATCCCTGAGGATTTTCTAGCTACTTCAAAAGGGAGGAAGATTCCTCAAAAGGGAACCCAGAATCGAGGTTGAAGGATGAACTGCTGAGCAACAGGAACACCTTACTTCTGCAACATGGAGCCTCTATTCTAGTGAAGTGCATTATGCGGATATTCCCAAGATTCTGTTTATTTTATCAGAATGTGTTAAAAAAAAAAAAGGTAATATTATCATTGTCCCAAAAAATAAGGCACTCAAAGGGGACGCAAACAAGATCCTGCGGGGGGTGTGTAAGGGGAGAAGGCTCCAACGCTTCAAATGTCAGTAAATACTTAATTCTGCAAGGCGTTCACTCTCCTCCATCCACCCAGGGGTCCCGACCAGCTCTCCTGAGGGCACCTGAAAATATGTGGCTGCTGCGGCTGTGGGGACGCAGGCAGTGCTGCTCGGTGCAGTAGGTAGGGACAGAGAAGCTGAACCTCCTGTAAGAGTCCAGAATATGCCACCCCAAAATATGCTTCTTTGGCATAATGATAATTTTAAGCTGGTAATTTGGAGAAACCGCAGGCAGGAGAAGCTCTGAAAACAGAGTAGAAGTGGCCCTTTGGAAGGGGAACTTGCATCTAAGAAGGAAATCTCCATTTGTAAGGGTGTCTCCCTGGGGGTACCAGGAAGAGGAGGACTCTAAATCACTCATCAACGGAGACACACCCGCTGAAATCTACATAGCAAGCCTTATTCTTGCTTCTCCTGGTCACCTCCCCAAGCCAGGCCTCCCCACCCAATGACAGCCCATCTCTGGGGACCTCCACCCAATGACAGCCCAGCTCTGGGGACCTCCACTCAATGACAGCCCAGCTCTGGGGACCTCCAC
>NC_045439.1:161346038-161360718 GCF_002776525.5 Piliocolobus tephrosceles
CAATGACAGCCCAGCTCTGGGGACCTCCACCCAATGACAGCCCAGCTCTGGGGACCTCCACCCAATGACAGCCCACCTCTTGAATTCAAAGCCACCTCTTTGAGATGTACTCATTTCTCTGGGTATCTCACAGCTGCACATGGGCACGCATTAATCTTCTGCTTGTTTTTCTCTTGTTGATCTGTCTTTTGTTACAGAGCTCTGTCTCAACTAAGAAATTATTATTTGTCCACCCCTGCACTCCTACCTAAGGGAAAGAGCCTGCACCACAAAATATAGAGGCCACCTCAAATGTCCACAGTGCTCCCTGACAGGCATCATAAATCTGATGAGACAGGGCTCCCTGGTGAGTCAGTGGAGACACCAAGAAAGAGCCAGGACCAGCAGATTTTAGCTGCACCTTCACTGCTCCCAGAGGATATAGTGGCATCTGAGAACATCAAAGAAAGACCAGCGTCCATAATAGTTCAATTAAAGCTTCCCGATGTGGTCACAGGTTACTTTTCTAACTGTAGCTCCACACCAAGCTCAGTTTTCCATCTACTCAATATTGCTGAGAAAAAAGTTTCACATTCTTTAAATTGAAATGCAATCCATTTTTTTTTTTTTTAATGAGCCCCCAGTATACGCAGGTTCCATGCAATAAATCTTGGCTTACCTCACCTAATTTCCTTTTTTTCTCTTTGCTCAGATACAGTTTGCCCCATCTAGGTCCTCACCAAGGGTGGCTCATTAGAACAACCTGGAGAGCTTCAGTTGGGCTGGGGTGCAGCATGGGTTATCAGGATTGATTCTAAGATGGTTTCAGGAATTGCCAAACTATCTCACGAAAGGGAGACCTGAGCACCACACCACCAGGATCTCTGAATGGCTGTTTGGGTTGCTTGTGTATAAAAGAGAGAATCTGAGAATGCAGGACTAAACCATCTCACAAACACTGAGGCCCTCCAGTTGGTTATTCTTCTGGGCCAATTAGGGTCTTGGTGACATAGGCACTCAGATGGAAAACAAACCACATGACATGCTGTGACAATCAAAACTGGCTTCTCACCTTCATTTCTTCTTGGTGGCTGCAGTTGAAGGGGGAAATTCTAAGGCAATGTATTCACTGAGCTTTACGTTAATATTCAGTCCTCGTAATCTGACAGAATTTCAAGCTTGGCAGCATCCTCGTCTTTAAGTATCTTCTTGGCAACACTTTTGATTTTATAGATAGGGAAACCAAGGCCCAAGGCAAAGACATTCATTCAGGAATACGATGGCTGGCCCGGGAAGCAGTCATAGAAATCAGGGTTTTCTGACTCCTCCCATACGCTCTTTCCGTTCCTTCAGATGTGAGTCACTGGATCAGAGGGCTGGGCATCCTTGTTCTGGCTCCCCGTGCCATAGCCAGCCCTGCTCTCCCCCTGGGTGCCTCTGCTCAGCTGCACCTGTGACTGCCTCTCCCTGCCCACTGCTTTGCCTCAGGGACCTATCAGCTTCACACTACGTTAGATTGTATCATTCATTTCCCAGGAGGGTGACTTCATTTTAATAATAATACGAAAGCTCTCAACCTTAAGACATTTAGAGTAGCTTCCAAAATGTCACTCAAAAGGGTCTCTTCTTCCACTGAGAAGATTCCAAGTTCTGCAATCATGGTAAGCACATTAATAAAGGGGTAGAGGGTAGAGGTCCTGAAGTTTACACAAATCAGAGGAAAAAAATTCATAGAAACATTCCGCTCAATTTGCAGAAGATATCTGTCAAACTAATTTTATCATTAGAGTCTTTACAAGGGCACAATATAAAATTACGTGTGCTTTGAACAAGTTATACACATCTTTTAACTTTTCCTATGTGAAAATAATTTGAGTCTTTTGAATGCTGTATTCTGCTTAGTTGAAGGCATTCTTTCTAATTCCACATCCTGGTAAGTGTGGAACTATCTTGGAATATAACCCCTCCCTACCTAGGGTAGTTATTTTCACACTAAGAAATCCTACATTTTGGCATTCATCAGCTACAATTTTGCAAAGAACGAGCTACCCACATTTAATTTAAGCAAATAATTATCTTCACAAATATGAAGATAGAATGTGCCTGTCCCTGCAACACAGAATTGAGCACTCATGGGTGGGAGTGCAGCCTCGGGAGGGGACATACCTGGCCTCCGGGCCACGGTCACTGTCCCGATGAATTCTCCTAGAAGTTCTAGTTCACCGACTGTCAGTTGGAAACCTGTATGATTTAACTCAGAAAATCATACAGGTCACCAGGAACGTGAGGAATACACAGGTAAACAGAAATGCTTGTTTTGTGAATGAGGATATCACTGCCTACCACATCTCTCTCTCATTATCCATGAGGCAAACCAAGCCCACAATTCCTATGCACCATTGTTTTTTCACAAACAAAAACGTATCAGACACGTGATAAAAAACAATTGTACCAGTGTTCCCTGAATTCCTTTTCTGTGAGAAGAAAAACAACAGTCATAAACAAGAATGGTAATTGGTTAGCCCCAAGGAACGGGCACATTCCTGAGCAGGGCATCTCACAATTTGGGCAGATTCCTTTTTGGTGTTGTTTCCCACATTTCATTGGCTGCTACAATCCACGTGTACATCACTCTGCTCTGCTGGTTCACAAGCCAAGCTTTTCATCTTCATTTCTTGTTACTTATGCAGAGCTCTTCACCCACAACACCCTTCTGCCAGGGAACATTCTGCCCGTCTTCTAGAAATGTCACTTGTTCCAAAACCCTTTTCTCCTCCATGTAACATCAATCTAACAGTATCAGTGGATCCTCTCTCCTCCTGGGCCATCACAGCTGAGGAATAAAAATGAAACCCTAAAACCCCCAACCAACTGAATGCCCCCCCTCTTGGCCAAGGATCCCCTAGAGAAATTGTGGAAGCTGAGTTCTTGGCCATTATGAGATGCAAGGTCAGAAATGCCTCATGCAAGGTGCTTTCCCTTGCTAAGCACCTTTCTTCCCAGAAGCTAAACAGAAACCAGCCCTTTTGAAAGACTCCACCACTGACAGCAACCAACTGCCTGAGGCTGCCTCTCCCTTGTACAATTTCAGCAAAACAACCAACCAGCATTCTTTCCTGACAAAGACCACCAACCATGGAGTGGCTGGGGCCGGTCTGCAGCAGGTGTACAGTGAGGGGAACTGCATCCTCTGCTTCACCTTTTGATGTCAGAGGGCTGAAAACTGCCCTGGGATGATGATAACACCCCGACTGTTGAACACAGGTCCCATGGAGAGGCATGAGGCTAACTGCACATGTGCACGGTTCTCCTTTCTTCTTTTGTAAATATTCACGACTCCTCCTACAGTGTATTAAATATGCATATTCAGCCATCCCAGTCTGCATAAATTCCTGCTCCCTTTGCCCCTCCCTCAAAGTGTTTGTTTCCAGCTTTTGATGGGAGGCTACACTTCCCAGCCTGTCAGAATGGCCATGCAGGCTGCAACCCTTTATAAGAAATAAAGCTCTCCTTTCCGAATGTATGCCCCTTGACATTCTTCAGTTGACAGAGCCCATGGAGCTCACAACACACTATGTGAATGTTGGCCAAGACTTGTCAAAGCAATTGGTATAGTGTCACTTTCTTGAAGACAAATGCCATTTCTAATTAACTGCTGTCCCTCTGTCACAGTGCCCCTCCTTGTACCTAGTGCATTCAACAGTTATCTGTAGAATGAATTCGTTCTTAGGAAAAGGTGCCCTACTCCCTCAAACACACACCCAAAAGTCTGGATTTTCATAGCCTTGTGAGGAGTTTCAACTGACTGAATATTCTTCTGGGAAGGTACTAAGCAGCTATAACTTCAGCTGTCTTTTCAGGCTGATGCACAGCCTTAAAGTAAGTTTATAATTCTGCCATCCCTCCCCAGAAGCTGTCCCCTCCACCTTCCGCTCCTCAGAGGCACATGACCTAAGAAGGCTGGAGAGGACTGTGGTGCCCTTATTGATCCACCCACTGCCCGCCACCTGTCCATCATCCTCTACACACCACATTGGACAAAAGTGCCAATGTTACTTGCTGTGAACCCTGACCTCCTAGCAAGTAACTGGCAATGATGCTTACATGCAAATTACTTCTAAATTCTTTAATTTTTAATTCTGTATTTTGAAATGATTTCAAACTTTTGAAAATGCTGCAAATCTAGAACAAGTTGACTATCCCTTATTCAAAATGTTTGGGACCATAAGTGTTTCAGATTTGGAGTTTTTTCGTATTTCAGGATATCTGCAAATATATAATGAGATATCCTGGGGATGGGACCCAAGTCTAAACATGAAATTCATTTATGTTTCATATACAACTTAGACACACAGCCTGAAGGCCATTTTGTATAATATTTTTAATAATTTTGTCCATGAAATAAAGTTTGCACACGCTGAACCATCAAAAATCAAAGGTGTCACTATCTCAGCCACCCATGTAGACAATCTGTAGTTATTCGGCATCACCATCAAAAACCACAGTGAGTCAGTGAGCAATGCTCACGAGTCTTGGTCCCACGCGGGAGCCTGCTTTGGCACGTCCAGCCCGCACGTGTGTCATTTTACTCCTCACTGTGGGTGTGCTAGTATGGGGGAATCTGGGTGTGCTGCGCACACACAGAAAAGACGTATCACAGCTGGAGGGAGCTGGGAGGGTCTCTTTTTCCCTTGGGGATACTGAATGAACTGTATGTTGTGCACCTGCATTCTGACTGCAACCCATCACAGGAGGTCAGATGTGAAATTTTCCGCTGGTTGGTATCATGTCAGCACTAAAAAATGTTTCAGATTTTGGAACATTTCAAATTTTGGATGTTGGGATTAAGGATGCTCAACCTGTTTAAAGATTTCCCATATACCATTAGTCTAGCTTCTTCAAATGTTAACATCTTACGTAACTGCAGTAAAATGATCAAAACTAGGACATCAATGATGGTCTCATATTAACTAATTCACAAGTCTTATTCGAATGTCACTGATAGTTCCACACTAGTCCCTTTCTGGACCAGGTTCCAAACAAGGATGCACATTGCATTTAGCAGTCTTCTTGAAGCTTGGACACTTCCTCAGTCTATCTTTGTCTTTCATGATCTTGACACCACTGAGGACTTCTGACAAGGTATCCTACAGAATGTCTGCAGTTTAGGATAGCCTGATGTTTCCTCACGACTCAATTCTAGTCACATATTTTTGGCAAATACGTCACAGAGGTGATGCTGTGCCTTTCTTGGTGATCATACAAGTAGGGACACAATGTCTCTTTGTGCCACTGTCAGCAAGGTTAACTTTTACCACTTGGTCAAGCTGGTATCTGCTGGGTTTTTACACTGCAAAGTCACTATTTTGCTTCTCTTTTCGCAATGAAGAGGCATCATGTGGGGAGATATCTTGAGATTGTGCAAATATTTCATTTCTAATTAAAATTTCACACCCGGGAGTGGTGGCTCACACCTGTAGTCTCAGCACTTTGGGAGGCCGAGGCGGGCGGATCATGAGGTCAAGAGTTTGAGACCAGCCTGATCAACATGGTGAAACCTCATTTCTACTAAAAATATAAATATTAGCTGGGTGTGGTCACACACGCATGTAATCCCAGCTACTAGGGAGGTTGAGGCAGGAGAAATGCTTGAACCTGGGAGGTGGAGGTTGCAGTGAGTTGAGATCAATGCCACTGTACTCCAGCCTGGGCGACAGAGCAAGACTCCATCTCAGGAAAAAAAAAAAAAAAAAATCACTCACCAGTTTTAGCAAGTACTAGTGACTCTCACCTGAAATTTCGGTTATTATGATTCCCATCAAATGATGACTTTCTAATTCCATCATCCTCTACAGTAAGGAAGAGACGACCCTCCTTCCTTAGGTATTTACTTATTATGTATTTATCTATTTAATTATGTATTTGTATCAGTGTGGACTCAGAGTTTATTCTATGGGATACTTTTATCCTATAGGTTTTAGTACAAAACGAAGTCATTACATTGTTGCTCAAATTGCCCCACATTTGGCCATCAGGAGACCTTTCAACTCTGTTCTTTTTTTTTTTTTTTTTGAGACGGAGTCTCGCTCTGTTGCCCAGGCTGGAGTGCAGTGGCCGGATCTCAGCTCACTGCAAGCTCCGCCTCCCAGGTTCACGCCATTCTCCTGCCTCAGCCTCCCGAGTAGCCGGGACTACAGGCGCCCGCCACCTCGCCCGGCTAGCTTTTTGTATTTTTTAGTAGAGACGGGGTTTCACCGTGTTAGCCAGGATGGTCTCGATCTCCTGACCTTGTGATCCACCTGTCTCGGCCTCCCAAAGTGCTGGGATTACAGGCTTGAGCCACCGCGCCCGGCCTCAACTCTCTTCTATGCTGTTTCAATGGACTCCCAACATTTGTAAGCACTTTCTTACTTTCTGATACTAAAGGATTTCCTAAGCTTACCTAGCACTTTCCCTACCCCAGCCTTGAAATCAGGGATTGCTCCTAGAAGCCCTGATTCATTTTATTGGAGGATATTAGAAACCAGTATCAGGAAGCCAAGTGTGCTCATTACTGCTCAAATAACACGCCGTAGCCGGAGCTGGGACCCCCGAGTCCATTTACACATAGCCACATCCACTTCTCTCTCTCTCTGCATGTATATCATAACCTCATGTGTTCACACCAATACCACTGATTCCAACTCAACATCACAAGGTTCATATGAGCCTTACTTATTTCCTTGTTTATCACTCTTTTCTTAGACAAGGAGAAACTTGCTTTTATTATTGAATACACTCACTTATTTACTCCCATCTAGAATACAGATAATTTCAGAAACTCTATCACATACCCCTGTGAGAAACTAAAATCCTTACTAACTAGAATACAGTACTTGAGAGGGGCTGTTATTCCCTTCTAGTCAATGGTCAAAAGACAGTTTTACAAAGTTACCGACATTGATTCTTGATTCTCCCATCCCAGCCCATCCAGATAAACTGCATCTAAAGGTAACATTTAAACCGGAAGGTGAGACATTCCTCCAGGGGAACAACTGAGGGATTCTCTGTCATATGGCTTATGATACCTCGGCTCTACGAGGCGAGGCTCACAACTGTATCAATGAGACCAAAACCCCAAACACCATTAAATTTTAAATCTTCCCCCCGTAACAGCACTAGATAGGGGAAACAAATGACTAAAGTGTCCCCTCCATGCAGGCATACGCAGACTCCGTCATCTACAGCACCTGCCCTCCACGGCTGGCCTAGGACTGCCCCACTCCAGTCTTTATTTATGGAAAATAAACACTGTGAGGCCGGGCGTGGTGGCTCACGCCTGTAATCCCAGCACTTTGGGAGGCCGAGACGGGCGGATCACGAGGTCAGGAGATCGAGACCATCCTGGCTAACACGGTGAAACCCCGTCTCTACTAAAAAAATACAAAAAACTAGCCAGGCGAGGTGGCAGGCGCCTGTAGTCCCAGCTACTCGGGAGGCTGAGGCAGGAGAATGGCGTGAACCCAGGAGGCAGAGCTTGCAGTGAGCTGAGATCCGGCCACTGCACTCCAGCCTGGGCGACAGAGTGAGACTCCCTCTCAAAAAAAAAAAAAAAAAAAAGAAAAGGAAAATAAAGACTGTGTGCTGGAGTGGAGGCAGTGACTCTAACGACACACATCACTTCTGCTGAAATTCAAGCCCGAGGTCTCACCTAACTACAGCAGAGACTGGGAAGGGTGGGCTGGCTCCAGGCCCAAGAGAGAAGACACCATGGATGAGGTGAGCTGGCCACAGGACACACGCTGCCAACACAGAACATTCATGATGGAGAGATACACTTAAAAGTGCCTTTTCGAAAAGCTCTGATAGTGGTATTCTATGCAGTCACCATTAACGTATTTCATCTTTCATGACATATTTGTTCTAGGACTCTTCTCGGACTTTCAAACTCAAAGGACTCTCATGTTGTTACCTGTATGTTATTTTCCAAAAGATCTCTGGTCTTCTCTAGATATTTCAGCTCATATACCAGCAGCTGGCTTTTATTTCATCCCTTAGATAGGCAAGGCTTTGTGCTAAGGAATTTAAATGCATATGGTTACATAAATTTGTTCACACAACACTAAAATGCGCAATGAAAATGTAGCTTCCTGATGCAATTTTCCTCAAGAAGGTCCTGGTTTTGGTGGTATAACAAACACCCCTATACTGAGTAAACGTGAGTCAAGTCTGACTTAAGTCACTTGTAAGATAGATACTTCAACTGTGTTAAAAATATATGTATCATTCAGATCCACTTGCTTTCCCCCGAGCCTCTGCAAGTTGGCGTCTGCTGATCTTGCATCAGGAAAGAGGTCTGGACAAGGGGCCGGGGGCCTCTGGGTTCTCAGTGGTCCTGGCTGCACGGTGTATTCAGACTGCTCAGCTCCCCGCCCTGGAGACCACTGAGCAACACTGCCTCCGACTGGCCCTCGGGAGCGACATGTAGGTAACAAGCTTAGAACTTTAGCCTGGCAGACCAGTCCGCCATCCCTTCCCAGAAGCTGTGCCCTCCACCTTCCACTCCTCAGAGGCTCACGAACCCAAGGAGGCTGGGGAGGACGGTGGTGCCCTTATCGATCTATTCAATGACTGACCTCTCCATCATCCTCCGCACAGTACCCCGGACAAAAGCGCCAAGCTAATGGCTAGCCTTTTAAAAGGCCTGCAGACTTTGCACACAACCCCTGCAGAAGAAGCCTTTAAGTTAATCTGGGTGTTTCTAAAGCCTCCATGGATCAGGCCCCCAAATTCTCCGTGGATGTGGAAGGTGGGGAACAAAATCTCACTTCTCCCTATAACCCTTTGAGTCAAAAATAGATCATTCATGCTTTCCTTTTTCAGGGCAGAAAGGTTCGCACCGTCTGTTCCCTGTGCCCCCAGCAGCCTCCTTCACTTCCTCCAGGTGCATGCTCAGATTCCACCCAAGCAGCAGAGCCTTCCCTGATGACCACCGGCCCTGCACTCCCTACCTGCCAGGCTCTGCCATGCCCAGCAGCACATGGTACCATCCAACACAACAGATGTTTACTTGCATGTTTGTTTGTAGTCTGCCTCTCTACAGAACACCTGCTCCAGCATGGCAGAGGCTTCCTTCTATTCCCTGATGGAACCTCCGTACCTAGAACCTCAGTACCTGGAACCTCAGTACCTAGAACCTCAGTACCTAGAACCAAGTTAGGTGCATAAGAGGTATGCACTCCATATTGTCAAATGAATGCTGAACATATCAATGGCCTGGCCATGTCAGGCAGAAGCAGTATCGTCTCTATACTTACAGGAAGAACACCAATATAGACAAAAGAAATTTAGAAGAAACCTGGCTTTCAAATATTCTAAATTCCTAAGACATCTAGCAAATATTTGTTTTTACAGTCCAAGTAGAGAAAACGTATCATTCTTCTGTTGGTTATATCCCATTTCCTGAAGCCCTGTTGCCCCTGGATTAATTGATAAGACCAGGGCAATGAGACCTACAGGACAGAAGGACAGTGTCCCGGTGCACGGGCACCTCCCCCCGCCCTGCGGATGAACGCGGCCACATCCCACTGTGGAGAGAAAGAAGAGGAGCTGAAGAGGTCAGAGCCTTCAGCCCAGGGCCACGGAGCGAAAGGCCAGGGTGGCGCTGGGTCCTTAGGACCATGATTTCTCCTTTACATTTTAAAGTCATTTTACCCTTTTGGATTGTTTTCTAGGTTTGGTACATATGTTAATGAATTACCTAATGAAAAGTAGTATAATAGAGAAGATCAGAACAAAAGTCGGCACCAGACATCCAAGCTGAAATCCTCCATCTATTTTTTGCTGGTTATGCCATATCGCACGAACTGCTCAATCCAAATACACTTCAGTTTCCTCATATGTGAAACAGGGTTAAGAGTGAATACTTTCCTCATAGGAGCATTGTAAGCAGCAAATGAACTCACATATACGCAGCCCTCATAATAGAAGCTAACAGGTTACTTTTATCAAGCAATAATGAATACAATTGGGGGGGGGTCAACATTTCACCTCACAGGTGTGGTCTTTTCAGCCACTGCTGCAGAGTCTTGTTTTCAGCAACACCAGTATAAATGACGCAGGCTCTCTCACTCACTCGCTCAATTACTCTTTTCAACAAATCAATGACTATTTTCATACAAAGATTATAATTGACATTGATCTCACAGTTCTGTTTTAAAAATGAGATCATTTTATAGAACACATGTGACCTATTAAATAAAATAATGAAAGAAATCACCAAACAACAGTATAACAAAAATAAACATCATGAAGCAAACCAGTAGACATACATACTTACTACAACGGGCATTTTAACTGACGTCTTCAAAAGACTGCTTCCCATCAGGGAGGCAGCTACTTTTCACTGCATACAATTCTTGCCGGCATCAGATCCTTGTTGAATTCTTGAGTTGAGTAAAACCTTTTTGAGGCTGTGCCAGCTCCATGGACCTCACTTTGGAGTCCACGCAGAGGAGGCTGCACCTCAGTGGTTCTTTCTCGTACCCACATGGAAAGCAGAGTAGACACACACCCACACAGATATGCCCATGGGGGATGCAGGCCAGCAGGAGACCTATTTTTGCTCCCTCCTTTAAAATTCAGCTCAACCAGGAGACTGGAGTTTATAAGATAATGGCCTTCCCTCCCTGCCACATTCGTATTCTCACAGTCTGATTTTTATTTCTGCAGGTAATGTTGCACACACTGATACTAACTGCAAATGGTTTATGCCAAAATTTAGTAAACAAACAAACACAGCAGAGATGCACAGAAGAGTTGTGAACAGGAAAAAGGAGACCCTGCATACCATTTAGCGGTGTTTTTAAAACGATAACAAAACAACCTTTGCCTCTTCAACACGGTAAATGTGGCTAAAAATGAAGATTTAATGATATTTGGGTATCGATTATGTTTATTTCCTGGTAACAAAGTCGATATAAAATTTGGTTAGACAAGGCCAACTTCTCACAGATCAACTGACAAAAGGCAGATGGATGGACAGAAGGACAGGTGGACGGATGGACAGATGGGTGGATGGAATGATAGATGATAGATGAATGAATGGAAGGATGGATGGATGGATGAATGGATGGATGGAGGGATGGATGGATGAGCAGATGGAGAGACAGATAAATAGCACATCTATGAGTCACACGTCTTATAGTCCAATTACCAGTATGATTATTCATTAACACAAAGACTTCCATCATGTTTAAAGATTCTTAAAAAACAGAAGCTACCTAATAGTAAACGCCATATATGGGTAGGGAACAACATTTTGGGAGGCAGAGATGGGAATATTTTTTGTTTGTTTGTGTTTTGAGATCGAGTCTTGCTCTGTTGCCAGGCTGGAGTGCAGTAGTGCGATCTTGGCTCATGGCAACCTCCACCTCCCAGGTTCAAGCAATTCCCCTGCCTCAGCCTCCTGAGTAGCTGAGACAACAGGCACATGCCACCATGGCTGGCTGTAATCCTGGCACTTTAGGAGGCCGAGGCAGGTGGATCAGGAGATCAGGAAATCGAGACCATCCTGGCCAACATGATGAAACCCTGTCTCTACTAAAATACAATGTTTTTTTTAATTAGCTGGGAGTGGTGGTATTGTGCCTGTCATCCCTGCTACTCTGGAGGCTAAGATAGGAGGATTGCCTGAGCCCAGGAGTTTGAGGCTTCACTGAGCTATGACTGTGCCACTGCACTCCAGCCTGAGTGACAGAGTAAGATCCTGTCTCTAATAGAAAAAAAAAAGCCATATATCAAAAACTCACAGTGAACATCACACTCAATGCTGAAAAAATTGACTTTTTCTTCTAAGATCAGGAATGAGGCAAGAGGGCCTGCTTTCACCACTTCTATTCAACATGGCACTGGAAGTTCTAGCCACAACAATTAGGCAAGAAAAATAAAGGGCTTTCAAATTGGAAAGAAGGAAGTAAACTTCTCTCCCTTTATGGATGATATGATCTTTTATGTAGAAAACACTGAAGACTACACACACACACACACACACACACACAAATTGTTAGAACTAAGAGACATAAATTAAGTAAAGTAGCAGGATACAAAGTCAATACACAAAAATTACCTGCATTTCTATATTGTAACAATGAGTAACCTGAAAAGAAAGTTACAAAAATAATTTTATTTATGATATAATAAAAAAGAATAATACTTGAGCATTAACTAAGGAGGTGAAAGACAGGTATAATAAAAACTATGAAACACTGCTGAAAGACTATAAAGACATAAAGAAATAAAAACAAAGTCCATGAATTTGAAGACTTAACATTATTAAGATGTCAATACTACAAAGTGATCTACAGATTAAATTCAATTCTAAATCCCAATGACGTTTTAGGCAGAAAAAGAAAGGCCCATCATAAAATGCACATGGAACCTCTAGGGACCCCTAATAGCCAAAACAATCTGGAAAAAGAACAAAGCTGGAGCACTCACACTTCCTGATTTCAAAACTTACTACAAAGCAATAGTAATCAAAACAATATGGTATTGACGCAAACACAGACACACAGACCAATGGAGTAGAATAGAGGCCTTAGAACTAAATGCTGGAATATATGAACAAATGACTTTTGACAAGGGAGTCAAGACTGCTCAATAGGGAAAGGACCGTCTTCTGAACAAATGGTACTGGGTAAGCCAGATATCTACATGCAAAAGAATGAAGGTGGACCTTTACCTAACACCATATACAAAAATTAACTCAAAATAGGTCAAAAACCTAAATATAAGCCCTAAAACTATAGGATCCTTTTTCTTTCTTTCTTTTTTTTTTTTTTTTTTGAGACAGAGTTTTGATCTTGTTGCCCAGGCTGGAGTGCAATGGTGCGATCTCGGCTCAACATAACACAACCTCCACCTCCTGGGTTCAAGCAATTCTCCTACCTCAGCATCTCGAGTAGCTGGGATTACAGGCACGCACCACCACACCCAGCTAATTTTTTGTGTTTTTAGTAGAGACGGGGTTTCTCCATGTTGGTCAGGCTGGTCTCGAACTCCCGACCTCAAGTGATCCGCCTGCCTCGACGTCCCAAAGTGCTGGGATTACAGGTGTGAGCCGCTGGGCCCGGCCAAAACTACAGGACTCTTAGAAGACAACCCATGGCAAAATCTTCCCAACATCGTATTTAGCAGTGACTTCCTGAATATGACATCAAAGGTGCAGGCAACAAAAGAAAAAAACAGACAAACTGAATGTAATCAAACTTTTAAAACACTGCACGTCAAAAAACACTATCTGGCTGGGTGAGGTGGCTCATGCCTGCAATCTCAGGACTTTGGGAGGCTGGGGCTGGAGGACCACTTGAGTCTAGGAGTTTAAGGATACAATGAACTATAGTCATACCACTGCACTCCAGCCTGGGCAACAGAGTGAGGCTGCCTCAATAACAAAAAAACAAAAAACAAAACAAACAAAAGGCCTCGTGTAGTGGCTCATACCAGTAATCCCAACACTTTGGGAAGCCAAGAGAGGAGGATTGCTTGAATCCAGGAGTTCAGAACCAGCCTGGACAACACAGCAAGACCCCATCTCTACAAAAAATTATCTAGGAGTGGGGGTGTGTGCCTGTGGTCCCAGCTACTGGGGAGGATGGCTTGAGCCTGGGAGGTTGAGGCAGCTGGCAAAGCACAGCCTTATCCCTTTGGGTTTAACCTCCTTGATTTTCCCTCCTAGCCTCCTGTGGTACCATCAGGCCTCCAGGGACACCACCGCGCTCTAAAGTGCTGTCGCAATGAGAGAAACTCTCTAGGTCTGTTCTAGAGAACACAGCTGAGCTGTGATTGTGCCACTGCACTCCAGCCTGTACGACAGAAGAAGAACCTGTCTCAAAATGAAACAAAACAAAACCCTATCAGTAGAGTAATAAGGCAACCCACAAAATGGGAGAAAATGTTTGCAAGTCATATATCCGATAAAGGATTGATATCCACAATATATAGAAAACTCCTAAAACTCAACAACAAAAAACAACCCATTTCAAAAATGAACAACGCACACAAACAAGCATTTTTCCAAAGAAGATACACAAATGGCCAATAAGCACATGAAAAGATGCTCAACGTCATTCATCATTAGGGGACCACAAATCAAAACCACAGTGAAATACTACCTCACACCCAACAGAACGGCTACTAACAGACAAAGAGAAAATAACAAGTGCTGATCGGGATGTGAAGAAATCAGAATGCTTATGCACTGTTGGTGGGAATGTAACATGGTACAGCCGCTTTGGAAAACAGTGTGGCCTTTATAAAAAAATTAAAAGTAGCATTATCATATGACGTAGCAATGCCACTTCTGGATAGAATTCCAGGCCGGGTGCGGTGGCTCAAGCCTGTAATCCCAGCACTTTGGGAGGCCGAGATGGGTCAGGAGATCAAGACCATTCTGGCTAACACGGTGAAACCTCGTCTCTACTAAAAAAAAGATACAAAAAACTAGCCGGACGTGGTGGTGGCACCTGTAGTCCCAGCTACTCGGGAGGCTGAGGCAGGAGAATGGTGTGAACCCGGGAGGCGGAGCTTGCAGTGAGCCAAGATCGCGCCACTGCACTCCAGCCTGGGCGACAGAGCGAGACTCCGTCAGAAAAGAAAGAAAGAAAAGAAAGAAAAAAAGAAAAGAAAAGAAAAGAAAAGAAAAGAAAAGAAAAGAAAAGAA
>NC_045439.1:161360728-161374192 GCF_002776525.5 Piliocolobus tephrosceles
AAAAGAAAAGAAAAGAAAAGAAAAGAAAAGAAAAGAAAAGAAAAGAAAAGAAAAGAAAAGAAAAAAAGAAAAAGAATTCCAGCAACTCCACTTCTGGGAATCCCACCCAAAAGAATTGAAAGCAAGGTTGCAAAAAGATAGTTGTACACCCATGTTCACAGCAGCACTATTTACAACAGCCAACAACAGCCAACATGTGCAAGGGACCCGGGAATCCATCCATGGATGAATGGATAAACAAACTGTAATATATCTACAGAAGGGAATATTAGTCAGCCTTAAGCTGGAAGGAAATTCTGGCACAAGCTACAACGTGGATAAACCTTGAGGCCGTCATTCTCGGTGAAAGAAGGCAGTCATGCTAGGCCCGGTGGCTCATGTCTGTTTAACACCAGCACTTTGGGAGGTCAAGGCTGAAGGATCACTTGAGCCCAAAAGTTTGAGACCAGCCTGGGCAATATAGGGAGACTCCATTTCCACAAAAAAATAAAAATAAAAAATTAGTGGGGGATGGTGGCACATGACTGTAGTCCCAACTACTCGGGAGGCTGAGGCAGGAGGATCACTAGAGCCCAGGAGGTTGAGGCTGCAGTGAGCTATGACCATACCACTGCACTCCAGCCTGGGCAACAGAGAGAGATCTTGGATCAAAAAAAAGAGCTAGTTACAAAAAGACATATCCTATATAATTCCATTTATATGAGATCCTAGACAGTAAAAATCACAGAGACAAAGTTGGGTGATGGCTGCTAGGGACTGAGGGGAGAGGTGTGTGGAGTTATTATTTAATATACGCAGTTTCAGTTTTACAAGCTGAAAAGCATAATGGAGAAGAACAGTGGTAATTATTCCACAAAAGCACAAATGCATTTAATGCAACTAAACTGTACACGTTAAAATGGTCAAGATGGTAAATTTTATGTGTCTTACCTCAATAAACGTAAATAATAATTTTTTAAAATTAGTTACTTACATAAAGCACTATCACTGGCAGAGTTACATAAAGTTATTTTCCCATTAGTATAAAGCAGACAAGAAATACACTATTCAATAACATGATAAAATTAGAAGGCTTCCTTTTAACCTGAGGTAAAATGGTTAACAGTTTACAGGGAAGGAAATAATAAAACATGACAGAAATTGCTTTCTTGAGGACTACTCCTTCCGAAACTGTTAGCTAAATGTTTGTATCAGGCAACTTCAATCCGGAGTTTGAGGAAAGCATATTGCAATGTCACTCTGCGGGCCGCCCCTCAGCAGTGAGCCGGGGGACAGTGAGCCGGCAGCGCGGAGGAGGCCCAGCTCCTGCAGGAGAGGCCGGCATTCCAGATTCCACGGGGTGGGGCGCCGCAGGGCTGTGGATGTGGAGCATAGGGTAGCTTTGTGACCTAAGAAAGGAATTCACTAGAATGTGTTCCACTTCCACATCACACAATGGGGGTTCTTGTGAGGATGAGCAGGTAGCAAGTCCTCAAGGAACACTGACTAAATGCATCCATAACTCAATGGCCACAGGCCTGGACAGGGAGAGGGGCCGAAGGGGTCCGAAGTGACTGGGTGAATGGGAACATCCTTAGAGGCAAAAGTCACCGGCACTTCCCAGGTTAGGTCTGCAAAGAGTGCATGTGCCAATAAGGAGGGCGGCTGGCAAAGCACAGCCTTGTCCCTTTGGGTTTAACTTCCTTGATTTTCCCTCTTAGCCTCCTGTGGCACCAGCAGGCCTCCAGGGACACCGCGGCCCTCTGAGGTGCTGTCGCAACGAGAGAAACGCTCTAGGTCTGTTCCAGAGAACACAGCTGAGGCCATGGAGCTTCCCCTCCGTGATTTGTGAGATACTGACTGGAAAAGCAGACCCTGTCTGTGTGATTCTGGTGCACGCTTCAAAAGGCTGGGACCTCAAACGCAGCAATGACTCGACAGCCCAGGGAAGGAAGCACTCGCTGTGCAAAACAAGACCGAGCATGGAAAACAAGAGCACTGCACACTCAACCACTGAAGTGATTTGAAATCGGGTGTGTTTTGTTTCTTTGACTACATAAATGAAAACACTTTCACCAAGGTAAAAACTGAAACTAAAGAGGAAGGTTCCAGGACAATGGAAAGAGACTCTTCTGGTCCGTTCTCAGGCCCCTGCTGTGTGTGTGTGCTCACTGAATGTCTTCAGGACAGAGGCTGGAAAAACAGATTGTAGAAGACAGAACATTTGAAAAATAATAAAGAAGTACACAGAATAAACCAAAAGAACTTCCTGTAATCTATCCAGGTGGAAAGTCAGTATTTGAATTTACTACAGTGTGTGCGTGCGTGTGTGTATGTGTGTGTGTACAAAAGGGGTTAATGGGGTTACAATAAAATCGACTCTTTTACATGTATAAGAGCTGACCCTGGGGTGTGGACAGGGCATCACCGTCCAGCCTAGTTTTTATATATACACACACCAGAGGATCATTCTGTTCATACGTTTCATATCATACTATTTTACTGAATGTTATATAAACATTCTCCCATAAGGAAATAGTTCTGAAGACAGGAATTTTTATTGGTGTGTAATATTCCATCATTTCAATATACAATTACTTACTGGACATCGAGTTTGTTTCTCCTTTCTTGCTACTAAAACTACAATGTGGCACGAGCCTTTGCCTAAGTTCCTGAATGTTTCTGTGTGGTTGATTGCTGGAAGAGAAATTACTAGGCAAAGGTTACCAACTTTTTGAAGTCTTCGGCTTATGTTTTGTTTTTTTGATGTTGTTGTTTTGTTTTTTGAGATGGAGTTGTCTCCTGGGCTGGAGTGCAATGGCGCAATCTTGGGTCACTGCAACCTCCGCCTCCCAGGTTCCAGCAATTCTCCTGCCTCAGCCTGCCAAGTAGCCGGAATTACAGGCACCGCCACTATGGTTGCCTAATTTTTGTAGTTTTGGTAGAGACGAGGTTTCACAATGTTGGCCAGGTTGGTCTAGAACTCCTGGCCTCAGGTGATCCACCTGCCTCAGCCTCCCAAAATGCTGGCAGTACAGGCATGAGTCACAGCACCCGGCCAGTCTTGGGCTTATTGACAAAAAGGACGGATTTCTCTTTCTACCAGCTGCATCTGAGACAACCTTTGTCCCTGTCTCCTTGTCTTCTCGGAGAATTCTAATTCCTTTTTTGACTGAAACTATTTAAAAGGACCTCAATAAACAACACAAAATATTGGCAGGAAAGCTAAGCTTGTGGTGGATGCTCTCACACACTGAGACTGCAAACCGCAAGGACTGGCTCTCACAGTGCCCCTGCCTGTTCGCCCCCTTCTTTGTACTTATCCTCCTTCTGTAACTGCACCTATTGTCACCACCTCCCATTCTACCTTGGAATTCCCTCCCAGACAACAGTAACTTTGCTGCAATCAGGAGAGAGGCTAAGTCTCATTTCCAGGAGGTCCAGGGCTCGCTCTCCATCCACACTTCCTGGCTCCCTGAGCTATCTCAGCCTGAGGGTTAGACGGATTTATCCATGAGAAATTAGCCATATATCTTAATAAAACAGAAACAATTACGTAACAGAGGAAGAGAAAGTGGGTTTTTCACATTTGATGAGGTAAACAGAAAAAAGGGGGAAAAAGGACCGAGGATGTATTCAGCATGTGCAGTTTTCTCTCCTAACAATATGTCTAATTTAATTCCAACAACAACCGTGACAGATAAGGTGAATGTGAGCTTAGAGAAGGTTCACCGTGGCCCACGGGGACCCAGCTCATCACTGCCTGGTGCTGATGCTCCATGGAGTCCTAGCGCAGCGGACGCTGGAGGCAGAGGGCACCTCTGTCCAGCCTCGCCCAGCCCAGCCCAGCCCTGTCTGCTCCACTTGGCCGCCCTACATCACACTCAGTAAGGTCAGTGTCTACAGAAACCCACACCAGCTTGTTCTCAATCGACAGCGACGTCTGGCCAAGTAGATACCACTCTGTGCACCTTATTCCCGTTTCTGCTTGTGTCAGAAGTGCTGAGTAGAAGGAATAGTTCACTTTCTTAAAAATCCAGATAGCTTTATCCTTATTGACAAAAATTACTTGTTTATGGCATATGGTTGGTCTGATAGGGTTGCTGGGAAATAGAAATCTATGAAGGGATCAGCAGCTGTTCAATAAATATTTGCTGAGTGAATTAATGCATTAATTAATTCACCTTTCTATACCAAATATTCAGGATGCAAGGAGGGGCCGATGCTGCAGGCAGGATGAGTGTTCCTTTTCTCATTGTCCAGGTATTTCTGAATAACAAATACGTGCTGTGCCTAGACTATAAATTTGGAAAAACGAAGTTTGAAAACTTATTAGAAAAAGATTTTTATTGATATACAATAGCTGTGCATATTTGGGGGGTATATGTGATATTTTGATATGTTCACATAATGCGTACAGATCAAATCAGGATAACTGGAATATTCATCACTTTTCTTAATTGGACTATCCATCGTTTACCTTTCCTTTATGCTAGGAAAAGAATTTATAAAATAGAAAATGGGATAATGGGGTTAAGATAAAATCCATTCTTATCTTCAGAAAACGAAAGGCGCTGCACACAAGAGATTTGCTGGAGCCCGCCTCTTAACAGAGACCTTTCCACTTCCTGCCGTGACACCTGCAGGAGCCACTCATTTGTCTCTGTCTCCAAGACTCCCTTGCTTTTAAACAACTTGTCAACAAAATAATCTTCCTCCAAGCCGGTGTGGGTATCACCACTCTCTTGCTGAAATCGCAACAATCGGCAGCTTCCCAGGGCTGATCAAGTGACTGGAGACCCCCCCACATCCCCCATCCTCAGTGTGCCAGGCGCCAGGCTTGGTGAGCAGGCAGCGGAGCTAGGCTGTGGTCTCTGTTCTGCAGGAACTGGAAGCCCACAGGCGACACACTCCAATGAGCCAACACTCAGGATAAACTGTGAAAAGTGCAGCTGAAGTGAATGCAGGGCTCACGGGCCCAAGTGGGTAGGAGTAGTGATCAATTCACCCTGGCTGACTGGGAGAGGGGGTTTACTATGAGGGGGAAGACAGGCTGGCTCTTCAAGGATCAAAGGATACCGCCAAGCAGATGACAAGCACGCTGCAGTGAGGACCTGGGGACTGGGCTGTGTTCCTGGCAGGAGACATGGCTCAAGGATCACCTGCATCTGACGTCCACGGTGGCCCAAAAACACCTGGTCCCCTCACTGGGTCTGTCTCCTCCTCCTCCTCTGGAGCACCCAAGGGACCAGGACAACCTCCCTCTGTTCCGTGGGCACCCCAGGAAGCCTCCCTTTCTCCACAGCTGGGGCTTGGCTCTCCCTCCTTGGAATCCTCACAGGACTTTTCCTAATCTGTGCTGTGAAGCACATTAACGGTATCAGGCAATAGGAGCCACATCTAATGTGATGGCCAGTTTTGGTGGCCCCACGTTGTCCAGGACAGCCTCGGCCACTCCTGCTTGTCCCAGCAGAGCACTAAGAATGTACTCTTTCACTCTCAGAGTCTGCTGGTGTGCACAATATGCTGGAGGACTCCTCCCAGGTTCCCCAACACACACAAGCACTCCTGGAAGTACTTGGAGGGGGAGATGGCGGGAGCGGCACACAGCCAAGTTACGGAGCTGACTCAGAGTCAGAATTTCAGATGGGCCAGGAGAACTCACAGAGCGCCTCGGTTTCCTCACCTGTAGAATGGCAGGATGGGCGAGGGAGGAATGAGTGTGTGTGCGTTTGTGTGTGTGTGTTGACACCAGTACTTTATACAAGCACATAGCAAAAAAATTCCTATATGGACTTTATCTTGGGTTACTTCCTTCTCTTTTTAATCTTTCATTCCTTGAAGTACCAAGGTTAGGGTCAGAGTGGAAATGTACAAGCCTTGCATGAACTGAGTTCCCCATTATATGATGAATAGTTGCTTTCAGCGATTTCTACACATTCTTCACAGAGAAGAAAAAAGGAAAATAAATGTGGTAGCCTTTCCATTGGGTACAGTGACATTACCAATGACACGAGACCCATCACAGTCTGCTGGGCCAGTATCTCTATCTCCATTTTAAAAAAAAAGGATCTTACACACATACACATGTAAGCAACCTATAACTTCATCTCTCTGACACCTCCTAAAAGAGCTAAACGCATAATCCTTCTTGGCCATTTCCAGTTTACATACATTTATTTCTAAATTCACGTCCATCCTAGTTCACTGGTTTTGCAAACATTTATGACTGCAGCACCATGTGGGTGTATAACCTCATTTTTGTTTGTCTGTTTTTTGGAGCTAAGGTCTCACTCTGTCACCCACGCTGGAGTGCCCTAGTAGGATCCTAGCTCATTGCAGTCTCAAACTCCTGGGCTCAAGCGATCCTCCTGCGTCAGCCTCCCGAGTAGGTGAGCCTACAGGCACGCACCACCACGTGTGCTAATCTTTTTAATTTTTTGTAGAGATGGGGGTCTTGCTATGTTGCCCTGGCTGGTCTCAAACTCCTGGTCTCAAGAGATGCTCCTGCCTTGATCCTCCTCACTCTTTGGAGAGTTTTACCCAACTGTCTGAGAGTATTTATGCTAATTTAACCAGCCTTTCCTCCTATGAGTATTTGCAGTTCTAAAGGACACAATTAGAATCCCTGTAACAATCATGTAAATATTTTCGGAGGAAAATCCTCACAATGCAATTTCTGGGTTAAAAGTATGCAGTTTTTTTATACTGGCCCCTTATGCACTCCTACATGACATTTTTCAGAAGCACATTTTCTCATATCCTTAGTAATGCTGCGTGAAAAGTGACTTATCCTTATGTCTCTCTAAGCGTATCATCAATACTGCCTGCCTCCCCGTTACCACTATCCATGTTTCTCCTAGAGTTTGCCTTTTGGGTCCTTCCCAGGACTGGCTCTCTGATGTCTCTGAAGCCTGGGAGTCCTTTTACCACGTTGGATCTTCACCCTTTGGCGTGAGTATCATCCCACCCATTCTTTACCCAATTTTTAGTTTCAACTCTGTTCTTCCTTAGTTTCTGGTCTACGATGTATTGAAAAAACAAAAATAAAATAAAAAGCCTCTCCTACTCTACGATTACAACTTACATTCAAGATGTGGTCCAAATACTCGTTTACGTTTTCTCCCAAGTCCTTTTAAATGTGCAAACTTTTGCTCCCTATTTTATACATGGCATGAGATAGAAAATTGGGTCCAATGTTTTCACCCAACACCTTAAGGAGACTGTCCCTTTGCCAAGGCTTGAAGCACCATCTTTGTTACCTGTCTACATTCCCATGGACGAATGTGTCTGCTACAAGACTGTCTTTTCTCCTCCAGTGATTCACTGCATCATCCTGCTGCGACTGACCTGCCCTCATCTCCAACTGCTTTTTAAATGCTTAAGGAAAGCCCCGTAATTCATCTTTTTCTCCCAAACCTTGTTATTCTCACCCATGTATTCTGTCGCGTGAACTTTATCAATTTATCAAGTTCTTGCCAAAAGTTATAATTCCAATTGGAATTTTATCTTACATGTTAATTTGCAATGATTAGGATCTATACAACAAGCCTCCTCACCTTATCATTAGACATTAGAGTTTCTTTAGTTTTTTTTTTTTTTTTTTTTTTTTTTGAGACAGTCTCTCGATCTGTCGCCCAGGTGGGAGTGCAGTGGCAGGATCTCGGCTCACTGCAACCTCCACCTCCCGGGTTCAAGTGAGTCTCCTGCCTCAGCCTCCTGAGTAGCTGGGATTACAGGCAAGTGCCACCACACCCAGCGAATTTTTGTATTTTCATGAGAGATGGGGTTTCACCATGTTGGTCAGGCTGGTCTCGAACTCCTGACCTCATGATCCGCCCGCCTTGGCCTCCCAAAGTGCTGGGATTACAGGCATGAGCCACCACACCCAGTTGGAATTTATCTTTCTCCATGAACGCGGCACACATGAAATGGACAACACTCTTTCCTTCTGCCTCCCATCTCTACTCTTCCCACAGCCCCTAACACACCCCTCAGCTCTGCAGGAGAAAGATTTCAGGTAGGAGTTGAATCCCAGTTCCACAAAGGCTACATGGCTTGGAGCAGTTGACTTAGTCTCTGAGTGTTCTACTGTGACAGATGGCTGTTGTTATGTAACCATATAATCTTTTACTCGACATAAATTGTAGGTGTTTGGATATTGGTACATATTATTGTAAATATTTTTCAAGTCAGAATGGTGCCAGAGTACAGCTAAGTGTTCACATAAAGGTTTCGTTAGATCAATGGGCAGTCTAAGGCGGAGTGAAGAAAATCCAACACTGTGCGGAAAGTGAACATAATTAGTTTTTCTGTATGTTTTGTTACTGAGCAAAATGTAATCCGACAGCCTTAATAGGAAAAGGCCATTTTCTGTCATTGCAGTGATTGTCTTTCCCATCTGCTGATCACCTCTCTTTATGAACACTTACCTTGCACCAGTGGCACTCCTACCGAGGAACTGACCCCAAGCTGTGATTAGACTGGTCACCAGAGATGAATGCATACGCACACAAATATCAACAGCAGTTTGTATGCTTTGAGCACTCGTCTCAAAGAAATTCACTTCAGATTTCTTTAAAACAAATTTCTTTCTCAACTCTTCCCACTAAGTAGAAAGGAGAATGTATTTACAGATGGGGAAGGAAGCTAGGGAAAAAGAATGGGACCAGTCACCCCAAAACAAAGTCTTATGTACTTAATTCCCTTCCCAGTATGACCAACATTGTGTCTCCCACTAAAACACCAACCAAGCTTCACACAAACTAAAGAGAAGGAATTTTACACAGGGTGAGGTTTTCTGAGTGAGGCATATAAAAATAGCACAATCTACATGCTCTTATCCATGCAATTCAGCATGGTTCAGGACACAGCAGTTGAGTAATTGCATTTGATATTAAAATCAAGCATGAAAATTCTCAGATATTTCACTTAAAAAATTAGATAGGCTGTATAAACATTTAACTAATTTTGTAACTACCATGCCTTTTGGTTTTGTAATTTTTAAAAATTTAAACTATGTTTCCTTATTGAAATAAAGAGTTATTAACTACAGCAGCAATAGTTTTCAACTTAACTCATCAGCAATAACAGAAACTTTTTCTTTTTTTTTTTTTGAGACAGAGTCTTGCTCTGTTGCCCAGGCTGGAGTGCAGTGGTGCGATCTCAGCCCACTGCAACCTCAGCCTCCTGGGTTCAAGCGATTCTCCTGCTTCAGCTTCCCGAGTAGCCGGGATTACAGGCGCCTGCCACCACGCCCAGCTAATTTTTGTATTTTTAGTAGAGACGAGGTTTCACCACGCTGGTCAGGCTGGTCTCGAACTCCTGACCTCAGGTAATCTGCCCACCTTGGCCTCCCAAAGTGCTGGGATTACAGGCGTGAGCCACTGTGCCCGGCCAATAACAGAAACTTTCATTAAAACTTGAATAATCAGTATCAAACTCACGACATCAAAAATCATATTTTCAATTTTCAAGTTATATCATCAAGAAAATATTTAGTGACATTTATTTATATAAGTGTATACATGTGCGTGTTTGTGTATTAAACCATTCTTGCATTGTTATAAAGAAATACCTGAAACTAGATAATTTCTCAGGAAAAGAAGCTTCATTGGCTTACAGTTCCACAGTCTATGCAAGAAGCATGGTGCTACAGAGGCCTCGGGGAACTTTGACTCATGGTGGATGCTGAAGTGGGAGCAGCACATCCCCGGCGAGAACAGGAGCAACAGAGTGAACGGCGGGGGGAGGCGCCACATGCTTCGTGTAAACAACCAGACCTCTGAGATCTCACTCACTCACAGGCATGAGGACAGCACCAAGTCGTGAGGGAATTCGTCCCCGTGACCCAAACACCTCCCGCCAGGCCCCACCTCAACACTGGGGATTACAATTCCACGTGAGATTTGGCAGAAACATGCATTCAAACTGTATCAATAGGTTTTCAGAAAGTTGAACATTTGTTTAATTTTGAAAAAAAATAAATTCATAAGACGTTGTAAAAAAAAATTGTACTGGGAGGTTCCATACCCAGTTTTCTCAGTGTTTACATCGTGTATAACTATAGTACAATATCAACACCGGGAAAGTGATACGGTACAATCCACGACCTCATTCAGATATCACCAGTATTTCACGCGCTCATGGGAGCGTATGCATATGGGGGCAGGAATAGCTATAGGTCTATGCAATTTTATGGTCGGCGTGGACTCCCTGCAGCCTTGACCTCCTGGGCTGAGTATTTTTCTCACACCACAAGGCTCCCAGTGCCACCTTCTTCACCCACACCTCTCCTCCACTGGCCTCCACCATCTCTAATCACTGGCCACCACTAATGTGTCCTCCTTGTCTCGAATTGTATTATTTCATAATAATTATGTACATAAAATACAGTGTGTAACCTTTACGCTTAATAAGCATAATTCCATGAGCTCCATCCAAGGTGTGCCTGTATCAATAGTTTCTTTTGATAGCTGAATAGGATTCCACGGTGTGAATGCACCATAGTTTGTTAAATGATTCACAACGTGAGTTTGTTTCCAGTTTTTGGCTATTAAAGATGCTGTGAACATTTGTTTATGGGTTTTTGTGTGACTATTGGTTTTCATTACCCTGGGATGAATGCCAAAAGTGCAATTGCTGGGTTGTAAGGTAACTGCATATTTAATTTTATAAGAAACTGCCAACTTATCTTCCAGAGTGGCTGTATGATTTTCTAATTTCCACCAGCAGTATAGGAGTGATCGATCCAGTTTCTCTACGTTCTAGCCAGCCTTAAACAGTGTCACTTTTTTTTTATTATTCTTACAGCCATTCTGAAAGGTGTTTAGGAACATCTCATTGTGGCTTTTTTTTTTTTTTGCATTTTGCTAATGACTAATGATATTGGACATTTTTGCATGCGCTTATTAGCCATCTGTATATACCCTTTCCTGAAATCTCAGCACATATATTTTGCCCATTTTCTGACTGGATTGTTTGTTACTGCTGAATTTTGACAATTTTTTATACACTCCAAGTTCTTTGTCAAATGCATGCTTTGGAGATATTTTTTTCTAAGTGTACAGAGTCTTCAGAGTCTTTTGCAGAACAAATGTTTTAATTTGATGAGGTCCAGTCTACCAATTTTTCCTTTTATGAATCATGCTTCTGGTGTTAAATTTAAGAATTCTTCTAGCTCCATGTCCTAAAGATGTTTTTAAGTTTTTTTGAAGTTTCACATTTTACATTTAAGTCCATTTTTTGTGTGGATTTTGTGTAAGTCCGTGATTTAGGTCAAAGTCATTTGCCCATCACCCTTGTTAAAAAGTCACTCCGCTGAACTGTTTTAGAATCTTTGTTAAAAATCAGTTGGGCAGCCTGGCAGGGTGGTTCCCGTCTATAATCTCAGCACTTTGGGAGGCCGAGGCAGGTGGATCACAAGGTCACGAGATCAAGACCATCCTGGCTAACACAGTGAAACCCCGTCTGTACTAAAAATACAAAAAATTAGCCGGGTGTGGTGGCGGCACCTGTAGTCCAGCTAACTCAGGAGGCTGAGGCAGGAGAATGGCGTGAACCCAGGAGGCGGAGCTTGCAGTGAGCTGAGATCCCGCTATTGCACTCCAGCCTGGGCGACAGAGCGAGGCTCCGTCTCAAAATAAGTAATAAATAAATAAATAATCAGTTGGGCATATTTGTGCGGGTCTATTTCTGAACGGACTATTCTATTCCATTGATTACTGTGGTTATAGAGCAAGCATAACCATTGTGCGGAATGTCCTCCCACACTGTCCTCCCAGACTGGGATTCTCCTCAGATTGATCTACAGCTTTTATGCAATCCCCATCTTCAGACTTCAATATAAACCCCCTTCTCCCAGACTTCAATATAAATTTTAGAGTATGTTTGTCTATGTGCACAAAAACCCTTGCTAGGACTTTGATAGGGATTGCACAAAAGCTATAGATTTGAGGAGAACTGACATTTTGCGACGGCGAGTCTTCCGATTCATGAACATGGGAAGTGTCTCCATTTAGTTAGGTCTTCCATTTTGCAGTTTTCAGCAGTTTCTACACTTGTTTTATTAAGTTTATACCTAAGTACTTCATTTTCTTACAGTGATTCTGAATGTTATGTCTTTTTAATCTCAGTTCCCACGTTTTTAGTATATAGATATGATTGATTTTGTGTTGATCTTGTATCCTGTAATCCTGTTTAATTCACTTATCAGTTCCAGAAGTTTTTATATAAATTCTTTGGCATTTTTTATGTAGATAACCATGTCAATAAGAGACTGTTGTATTTCTTCCTTTCCAATCTGTGTGCTTTCTATTTATCATCTGTGCTTTACTTAAGTAGCTAAAATAAGAGAAGTGAAAGTGGACATCTTTGCCTTGTTAACAATCGGGGGAAAGCATCCAGTCATTCACCTTTAGCTATAATGACAGCTGTAGGATTTTTGTAGATTCTCTTTAAAAGTTAAGGAAACTCTCCCCTATTCCTAATTTGCTATCATGAATGGGTACTGTATTTTTCAAATGTTTTTTTCATCTACAAATTTTCTTTAGCCTATCAATATTGTGGATACACTGGTTGATTTTCAACTCTTGAACCAGCCTTACACACCTGGAATAAATCACACTCGATCATGGCATATAATTCCTTTGAGATATTGCTGGCTTTGATTTGCCAATATTTTGCTCAGAATTTTTGTGCCATTGTTCTTGAGAGATTTTGTTCCCTGATTTCCTTGGTACACTATCTTTCTTGCTGGTATCAGTGTAATACTTGTTTCATAGAATTAGTTGGGAATGGTTCCCTCCTCTTCCATTTTCTAGAGGAGACTGCATACAGCTAGTAATAATTCTTCTTTAAATGTACCATAGAATTCTCCAGCGAAATTATCTGGGTCCAGAGATTTCTTTTTTGGGAACTTCTAATTACAAATTCAATTTCTTTAGTCATTAATGGATTACTCAGATTCACTACTTCATCTTGGGTATATTTCAGTAATTTCTGTTTTTTAAGGATTGGTCTATTTTTTCTAAAGTGTTGAATTTACATGTATAAAATTGTTCACGGTATTCCCTTATTTTAAGTGCATGTGGGACGCGTGGTGACAGCTTCTGTCTCATTCCTGACATTGATGTCTTTCTCTTTTTATTTTTGTCCGTTTATCAAATTAATTGATTGTGGAGAGCAAGATAAAAATTTTTATTTGATTAACTTTCTCTATTGGTTTTTGTTTTCAATTTCATTTATTTCTTCTCTTATCTTTATCATGTTCTTACATCTGCTTAGTTTGGGCCGGGCACAGTGGCTCACGCCTGTAATCCCAGTACTTTGGGAGGCCAAGGTGGGCAGATCACTTGAGACCAGGAGTTTGAGACCAGCCTGGCCAACATGGTGAAACCCGGTCTCTACCAAAAATACAAGTTAGCCTGGCGTGGTGGTGGGCACCCGGAGTCCCAGCTACGTGGTGGTGTGCACCCGGAGTCCCAG